>NW_028153845.1:72500-142500 GCF_964211835.1 Anser anser | reverse complement strand
TCCTAACAACCCTAAACATAACCCTAACCGCAACAAGAAGCTGAACCCGAGTTAGACCCGAAAAAACACGTACGGTGCCACTTTCTGCCATCAAAAAGTGCTCTCAGTGGAAGCCTTTGGGTACACCTGAACTCCCTGGGGGAGCCTTTACGCAACCCCACACTCAACAGGACTCTGCGTCTTCACTCTTTCCTAACAACCCTAAACATAACCCTAACCGCAACAAGAAGCTGAACCCGAGTTAGACCCGAAAAAACACGTACGGTGCCACTTTCTGCCATCAAAAAGTGCTCTCAGCGGAAGCCTTTGGGTACACCTGAACTCCCTGGGGGAGCCTTTACGCAACCCCACACTCAACAGGACTCTGCGTCTTCACTCTTTCCTAACAACCCTAAACATAACCCTAACCGCAACAAGAAGCTGAACCCGAGTTAGACCCGAAAAAACACGTACGGTGCCACTTTCTGCCATCAAAAAGTGCTCTCAGTGGAAGCCTTTGGGTACACCTGAACTCCCTGGGGGAGCCTTTACGCAACCCCACACTCAACAGGACTCTGCGTCTTCACTCTTTCCTAACAACCCTAAACATAACCCTAACCGCAACAAGAAGCTGAACCCGAGTTAGACCCGAAAAAACACGTACGGTGCCACTTTCTGCCATCCAAAAGTGCTCTCAGCGGAAGCCTTTGGGTACACCTGAACTCCCTGGGGGAGCCTTTACGCAACCCCACACTCAACAGGACTCTGCGTCTTCACTCTTTCCTAACAACCCTAAACATAAGCCTAACCGCAACAAGAAGCTGAACCCGAGTTAGACCCGAAAAAACACGGACGGTGCCACTTTCTGCCATCAAAAAGTGCTCTCAGCGGAAGCCTTTGGGTACACCTGAACTCCCTGGGGGAGCCTTTACGCAACCCCACACTCAACAGGACTCTGCGTCTTCACTCTTTCCTAACAACCCTAAACATAACCCTAACCGCAACAAGAAGCTGAACCCGAGTTAGACCTGAAAAAACACGTACGGTGCCACTTTCTGCCATCAAAAAGTGCTCTCAGCGGAAGCCTTTGGGTACACCTGAACTCCCTGGGGGAGCCTTTACGCAACCCCACACTCAACAGGACTCTGCGTCTTCACTCTTTCCTAACAACCCTAAACATAACCCTAACCGCAACAAGAAGCTGAACCCGAGTTAGACCCGAAAAAACACGTACGGTGCCACTTTCTGCCATCAAAAAGTGCTCTCAGCGGAAGCCTTTGGGTACACCTGAACTCCCTGGGGGAGCCTTTACGCAACCCCACACTCAACAGGACTCTGCGTCTTCACTCTTTCCTAACAACCCTAAACATAACCCTAACCGCAACAAGAAGCTGAACCCGAGTTAGACCCGAAAAAACACGTACGGTGCCACTTTCTGCCATCAAAAAGTGCTCTCAGCAGAAGCCTTTGGGTACACCTGAACTCCCTGGGGGAGTCTTTACACAACCCCACACTCAACAGGACTCTGCGTCTTCACTCTTTCCTAACAACCCTAAACATAAGCCTAACCGGAACAAGAAGCTGAACCCGAGTTAGACCCGAAAAAACACGTACGGTGCCACTTTCTGCCATCAAAAAGTGCTCTCAGCGGAAGCCTTTGGGTACACCTGAACTCCCTGGGGGAGCCTTTACGCAACCCCACACTCAACAGGACTCTGCGTCTTCACTCTTTCCTAACAACCCTAAACATAACCCTAACCGCAACAAGAAGCTGAACCCGAGTTAGACCCGAAAAAACACGTACGGTGCCACTTTCTGCCATCAAAAAGTGCTCTCAGCGGAAGCCTTTGGGTACACCTGAACTCCCTGGGGGAGCCTTTACGCAACCCCACACTCAACAGGACTCTGCGTCTTCACTCTTTCCTAACAACCCTAAACATAAGCCTAACCGCAACAAGAAGTTCAACCCGAGTTAGACCCGAAAAAAAACGTACGGTGCCACTTTCTGCCATCAAAAGGTGCTCTCAGCGGAAGCCTTTGGGTACACCTGAACTCCCTGGGGGAGCCTTTACGCAACCCCACACTCAACAGGACTCTGCGTCTTCACTCTTTCCTAACAACCCTAAACATAACCCTAACCGCAACAAGAAGCTGAACCCGAGTTAGACCCGAAAAAACACGTACGGTGCCACTTTCTGCCATCAAAAAGTGCTCTCAGCGGAAGCCTTTGGGTACACCTGAACTCCCTGGGGGAGCCTTTACGCAACCCCACACTCAACAGGACTCTGCGTCTTCACTCTTTCCTAACAACCCTAAACATAACCCTAACCGCAACAAGAAGCTGAACCCGAGTTAGACCCGAAAAAACACGTACGGTGCCACTTTCTGCCATCAAAAAGTGCTCTCAGCGGAAGCCTTTGGGTACACCTGAACTCCCTGGGGGAGCCTTTACGCAACCCCACACTCAACAGGACTCTGCGTCTTCACTCTTTCCTAACAACCCTAAACATAACCCTAACCGCAACAAGAAGCTGAACCCGAGTTAGACCCGAAAAAACACGTACAGTGCCACTTTCTGCCATCCAAAAGTGCTCTCAGCGGAAGCCTTTGGGTACACCTGAACTCCCTGGGGGAGCCTTTACGCAACCCCACACTCAACAGGACTCTGCGTCTTCACTCTTTCCTAACAACCCTAAACATAACCCTAACCGCAACAAGAAGCTGAACCCGAGTTAGACCCGAAAAAACACGTACGGTGCCACTTTATGCCATCAAAAAGTGCTCTCAGCGGAAGCCTTTGGGTACACCTGAACTCCCTGGGGGAGCCTTTACGCAACCCCACACTCAACAGGACTCTGCGTCTTCACTCTTTCCTAACAACCCTAAACATAACCCTAACCGCAACAAGAAGCTCAACCCGAGTTAGACCCGAAAAAACACGTACGGTGCCACTTTCTGCCATCCAAAAGTGCTCTCAGCGGAAGCCTTTGGGTACACCTGAACTCCCTGGGGGAGCCTTTACGCAACCCCACACTCAACAGGACTCTGCGTCTTCACTCTTTCCTAACAACCCTAAACATAACCCTAACCGCAACAAGAAGCTGAACCCGAGTTAGACCCGAAAAAACACGTACGGTGCCACTTTCTGCCATCAAAAAGTGCTCTCAGCGGAAGCCTTTGGGTACACCTGAACTCCCTGGGGGAGCCTTTACGCAACCCCACACTCAACAGGACTCTGCGTCTTCACTCTTTCCTAACAACCCTAAACATAACCCTAACCGCAACAAGAAGCTGAACCCGAGTTAGACCTGAAAAAACACGTACGGTGCCACTTTCTGCCATCCAAAAGTGCTCTCAGCGGAAGCCTTTGGGTACACCTGAACTCCCTGGGGGAGCCTTTACACAACCCCACACTCAACAGGACTCTGCGTCTTCACTCTTTCCTAACAACCCTAAACATAACCCTAACCGCAACGAGAAGCTGAACCCGAGTTAGACCCGAAAAAACACGTACGGTGCCACTTTCTGCCATCAAAAAGTGCTCTCAGCGGAAGCCTTTGGGTACACCAAAACTCCCTGGGGGAGCCTTTACGCAACCCCACACTCAACAGGACTCTGCGTCTTCACTCTTTCCTAACAACCCTAAACATAACCCTAACCGCAACAAGAAGCTGAACCCGAGTTAGACCCGAAAAAACACGTACGGTGCCACTTTCTGCCATCAAAAAGTACTCCCAGCAGAAGCCTTTGGGTACACCTGAACTCCCTGGGGGAGCCTTTACGCAACCCCACACTCAACAGGACTCTGCGTCTTCACTCTTTCCTAACAACCCTAAACATAACCCTAACCGGAACAAGAAGCTGAACCCGAGTTAGACCCGAAAAAACACGTACGGTGCCACTTTCTGCCATCAAAAAGTGCTCTCAGCGGAAGCCTTTGGGTACACCTGAACTCCCTGGGGGAGCCTTTACGCAACCCCACACTCAACAGGACTCTGCGTCTTCACTCTTTCCTAACAACCCTAAACATAACCCTAACCGCAACAAGAAGCTGAACCCGAGTTAGACCCGAAAAAACACGTACGGTGCCACTTTCTGCCATCAAAAAGTGCTCTCAGCGGAAGCCTTTGGGTACACCTGAACTCCCTGGGGGAGCCTTTACGCAACCCCACACTCAACAGGACTCTGCGTCTTCACTCTTTCCTAACAACCCTAAACATATCCCTAACCGCAACAAGAAGCTCAACCCGAGTTAGACCCGAAAAAACACGTACGGTGCCACTTTCTGCCATCAAAAAGTGCTCTCAGCGGAAGCCTTAGGGTACACCTGAACTCCCTGGGGGAGCCTTTAGCAACTCCACACTCAACAGGACTCTGGGTCTTCACTCTTTCCTAACAACCCTAAACATAACCCTAACCGCAACAAGAAGCTCAACCCGAGTTAGACCCGAAAAAAAACGTACGGTGCCACTTTCTGCCATCAAAAAGTGCTCTCAGCGGAAGCCTTTGGGTACACCTGAACTCCCTGGGGGAGCCTTTACGCAACCCCACACTCAACAGGACTCTGCGTCTTCACTCTTTCCTAACAACCCTAAACATAACCCTAACCGCAACAAGAAGCTGAACCCGAGTTAGACCCGAAAAAGCACGTACGGTGCCACTTTCTGCCATCAAAAAGTGCTCTCAGCGGAAGCCTTTGGGTACACCTGAACTCCCTGGGGGAGCCTTTACGCAACCCCACACTCAACAGGACTCTGCGTCTTCACTCTTTCCTAACAACCCTAAACATAACCCTAACCGCAACAAGAAGCTGAACCCGAGTTAGACCCGAAAAAACACGTACGGTGCCACTTTCTGCCATCAAAAAGTGCTCTCAGCGGAAGCCTTTGGGTACACCTGAACTCCCTGGGGGAGCCTTTACGCAACCCCACACTCAACAGGACTCTGCGTCTTCACTCTTTCCTAACAACCCTAAACATAACCCTAACCGCAACAAGAAGCTGAACCCGAGTTAGACCCGAAGAAACACGTACGGTGCCACTTTCTGCCATCAAAAATTGCTCTCAGCGGAAGCCTTTGGGTACACCTGAACTCCCTGGGGGAGCCTTTATGCAACCCCACACTCAACAGGACTCTGCGTCTTCACTCTTTCCTAACAACCCTAAACATAACCCTAACCGCAACAAGAAGCTGAACCCGAGTTAGACCCGAAAAAACACGTACGGTGCCACTTTCTGCCATCAAAAAGTGCTCTCAGCGGAAGCCTTTGGGTACACCTGAACTCCCTGGGGGAGCCTTTACGCAACCCCACACTCAACAGGACTCTGCGTCTTCACTCTTTCCTAACAACCCTAAACATAACCCTAACCGCAACAAGAAGCTGAACCCGAGTTAGACCCGAAAAAACACGTACGGTGCCACTTTCTGCCATCAAAAAGTGCTCTCAGCGGAAGCCTTTGGGTACACCTGAACTCCCTGGGGGAGCCTTTACGCAACCCCACACTCAACAGGACTCTGCGTCTTCACTCTTTCCTAACAACCCTAAACATAACCCTAACCGCAACAAGAAGCTGAACCCGAGTTAGACCCGAAAAAACACGTACGGTGCCACTTTCTGCCATCAAAAAGTGCTCTCAGCAGAAGCCTTTGGGTACACCTGAACTCCCTGGGGGAGCCTTTACGCAACCCCACACTCAACAGGACTCTGCGTCTTCACTCTTTCCTAACAACCCTAAACATAACCCTAACCGGAACAAGTAGCTGAACCCGAGTTAGACCCGAAAAAACACGTACGGTGCCACTTTCTGCCATCAAAAAGTGCTCTCAGCGGAAGCCTTTGGGTACACCTGAACTCCCTGGGGGAGCCTTTACGCAACCCCACACTCAACAGGACTCTGCGTCTTCACTCTTTCCTAACAACCCTAAACATAACCCTAACCGCAACAAGAAGCTGAACCCGAGTTAGACCCGAAAACACACGTACGGTGCCACTTTCTGCCATCAAAAAGTGCTCTCAGCGGAAGCCTTTGGGTACACCTGAACTCCCTGGGTGAGCCTTTACGCAACCCCACACTCAACAGGACTCTGCATCTTCACTCTTTCCTAACAACCCTAAACATAACCCTAACCGCAACAAGAAGCTGAACCCGAGTTAGACCCGAAAAAACACGTACGGTGCCACTTTCTGCCATCAAAAAGTGCTCTGAGCGGAAGCCCTTGGGTACACCTGAACTCCCTGGGGGAGCCTTTACGCAACCCCGCACTCAACAGGACTCTGCGTCTTCACTCTTTCCTAACAACCCTAAACATAACCCTAACCGCAACAAGAAGCTGAACCCGAGTTAGACCCGAAAAAACACGTACGGTGCCACTTTCTGCCATCAAAAAGTGCTCTCAGCAGAAGCCTTTGGGTACACCTGAACTCCCTGGGGGAGCCTTTACGCAACCCCACACTCAACAGGACTCTGCGTCTTCACTCTTTCCTAACAACCCTAAACATAACCCTAACCGGAACAAGTAGCTGAACCCGAGTTAGACCCGAAAAAACACGTACGGTGCCACTTTCTGCCATCAAAAAGTGCTCTCATCGGAAGCCTTTGGGTACACCTGAACTCCCTGGGGGAGCCTTTACGCAACCCCACACTCAACAGGACTCTGCGTCTTCACTCTTTCCTAACAACCCTAAACATAAGCCTAACCGCAACAAGAAGCTGAACCCCAGTTAGACCCGAAAAAACACGTACGGTGCCACTTTCTGCCATCAAAAAGTGCTCTCAGCGGAAGCCTTTGGGTACACCTGAACTCCCTGGGGGAGCCTTTACGCAACCCCACACTCAACAGGACTCTGCGTCTTCACTCTTTCCTAACAACCCTAAACATAACCCTAACCGCAACAAGAAGCTGAACCCGAGTTAGACCCGAAAAAACACGTACGGTGCCACTTTCTGCCATCAAAAAGTGCTCTGAGCGGAAGCCTTTGGGTACACCTGAACTCCCTGGGGGAGCCTTTACGCAACCCCGCACTCAACAGGACTCTGCGTCTTCACTCATTCCTAACAACCCTAAACATAACCATAACCGCAACAAGAAGCTGAACCCGAGTTAGACCCGAAAAAACACGTACGGTGCCACTTTCTGCCATCAAAAAGTGCTCTCAGCGGAAGCCTTTGGGTACACCTGAACTCCCTGGGGGAGCCTTTACGCAACCCCACACTCAACAGGACTCTGCGTCTTCACTCTTTCCTAACAACCCTAAACAGAACCCTAACCGGAACAAGAAGCTGAACCCGAGTTAGACCCGAAAAAACACGTACGGTGCCACTTTCTGCCATCAAAAAGTGCTCTCAGCGGAAGCCTTTGGGTACACCTGAACTCCCTGGGGGAGCCTTTACGCAACCCCACACTCAACAGGACTCTGCGTCTTCACTCTTTCCTAACAACCCTAAACATAAGCCTAACCGCAACAAGAAGCTGAACCCGAGTTAGACCCGAAAAAACACGTACGGTGCCACTTTCTGCCATCAAAAAGTGCTCTCAGCGGAAGCCTTTGGGTACACCTGAACTCCCTGGGGGAGCCTTTACGCAACCCCACACTCAACAGGACTCTGCGTCTTCACTCTTTCCTAACAACCCTAAACATAACCCTAACCGCAACAAGAAGCTGAACCCGAGTTAGACCCGAAAAAACACGTACGGTGCCACTTTCTGCCATCAAAAAGTGCTCTGAGCGGAAGCCTTTGGGTACACCTGAACTCCCTGGGGGAGCCTTTACGCAACCCCGCACTCAACAGGACTCTGCGTCTTCACTCATTCCTAACAACCCTAACATAACCCTAACCGCAACAAGAAGCTGAACCCGAGTTAGACCCGAAAAAACACGTACGGTGCCACTTTCTGCCATCAAAAAGTGCTCTCAGCGGAAGCCTTTGGGTACACCTGAACTCCCTGGGGGAGCCTTTACGCAACCCCACACTCAACAGGACTCTGCGTCTTCACTCTTTCCTAACAACCCTAAACATAACCCTAACCGCAACAAGAAGCTGAACCCGAGTTAGACCCGAAAAAACACGTACGGTGCCACTTTCTGCCATCAAAAAGTGCTCTCAGCGGAAGCCTTTGGGTACACCTGAACTCCCTGGGGGAGCCTTTACGCAACCCCACACTCAACAGGACTCTGCGTCTTCACTCTTTCCTAACAACCCTAAACACAACCCTAACCGCAACAAGAAGCTGAACCCGAGTTAGACCCGAAAAAACACGTACGGTGACACTTTCTGCCATCAAAAAGTGCTCTCAGTGGAAGCCTTTGGGTACACCTGAACTCCCTGGGGGAGCCTTTACGCAACCCCACACTCAACAGGACTCTGCGTCTTCACTCTTTCCTAACAACCCTAAACATAACCCTAACCGCAACAAGAAGCTGAACCCGAGTTAGACCCGAAAAAACACGTACGGTGCCACTTTCTGCCATCAAAAAGTGCTCTCAGCGGAAGCCTTTGGGTACACCTGAACTCCCTGGGGGAGCCTTTACGCAACCCCACACTCAACAGGACTCTGCGTCTTCACTCTTTCCTAACAACCCTAAACATAACCCTAACCGCAACAAGAAGCTGAACCCGAGTTAGACCCGAAAAAACACGTACGGTGCCACTTTCTGCCATCCAAAAGTGCTCTCAGCGGAAGCCTTTGGGTACACCTGAACTCCCTGGGGGAGCCTTTACGCAACCCCACACTCAACAGGACTCTGCGTCTTCACTCTTTCCTAACAACCCTAAACATAACCCTAACCGCAACAAGAAGCTGAACCCGAGTTAGACCCGAAAAAACACGTACGGTGCCACTTTCTGCCATCAAAAAGTGCTCTCAGCGGAAGCCTTTGGGTACACCTGAACTCCCTGGGGGAGCCTTTACGCAACCCCACACTCAACAGGACTCTGCGTCTTCACTCTTTCCTAACAACCCTAAACATAACCCTAACCGCAACAAGAAGCTGAACCCGAGTTAGACCCGAAAAAACACGTACGGTGCCACTTTCTGCCATCAAAAAGTGCTCTCAGTGGAAGCCTTTGGGTACACCTGAACTCCCTGGGGGAGCCTTTACGCAACCCCACACTCAACAGGACTCTGCGTCTTCACTCTTTCCTAACAACCCTAAACATAACCCTAACCGCAACAAGAAGCTGAACCCGAGTTAGACCCGAAAAAACACGTACGGTGCCACTTTCTGCCATCAAAAAGTGCTCTCAGCGGAAGCCTTTGGGTACACCTGAACTCCCTGGGGGAGCCTTTACGCAACCCCACACTCAACAGGACTCTGCGTCTTCACTCTTTCCTAACAACCCTAAACATAACCCTAACCGCAACAAGAAGCTGAACCTGAGTTAGACCCGAAAAAACACGTACGGTGCCACTTTCTGCCATCAAAAAGAGCTCTCAGCGGAAGCCTTTGGGTACACCTGAACTCCCTGGGGGAGCCTTTACGCAACCCCACACTCAACAGGACTCTGCGTCTTCACTCTTTCCTAACAACCCTAAACATAACCCTAACCGCAACAAGAAGCTGAACCCGAGTTAGACCCGAAAAAACACGTACGGTGCCACTTTCTGCCATCAAAAAGTGCTCTCAGCGGAAGCCTTTGGGTACACCTGAACTCCCTGGGGGAGCCTTTACGCAACCCCACACTCAACAGGACTCTGCGTCTTCACTCTTTCCTAACAACCCTAAACATAACCCTAACCGCAACAAGAAGCTGAACCCGAGTTAGACCCGAAAAAACACGTACGGTGCCACTTTCTGCCATCCAAAAGTGCTCTCAGCGGAAGCCTTTGGGTACACCTGAACTCCCTGGGGGAGCCTTTACGCAACCCCACACTCAACAGGACTCTGCGTCTTCACTCTTTCCTAACAACCCTAAACATAACCCTAACCGCAACAAGAAGCTCAACCCGAGTTAGACCCGAAAAAACACGTACGGTGCCACTTTCTGCCATCAAAAAGTGCTCTCAGCGGAAGCCTTTGGGTACACCTGAACTCCCTGGGGGAGCCTTTACGCAACCCCACACTCAACAGGACTCTGCGTCTTCACTCTTTCCTAACAACCCTAAACATAACCCTAACCGCAACAAGAAGCTCAACCCGAGTTAGACCCGAAAAAACACGTACGGTGCCACTTTCTGCCATCAAAAAGTGCTCTCAGCGGAAGCCTTTGGGTACACCTGAACTCCCTGGGGGAGCCTTTACGCAACCCCACACTCAACAGGACTCTGCGTCTTCACTCTTTCCTAACAACCCTAAACATAACCCTAACCGCAACAAGAAGCTGAACCCGAGTTAGACCCGAAAAAACACGTACGGTGCCACTTTCTGCCATCAAAAAGTGCTCTCAGCGGAAGCCTTTGGGTACACCTGAACTCCCTGGGGGAGCCTTTACGCAACCCCACACTCAACAGGACTCTGCGTCTTCACTCTTTCCTAACAACCCTAAACATAACCCTAACCGCAACAAGAAGCTGAACCTGAGTTAGACCCGAAAAAACACGTACGGTGCCACTTTCTGCCATCAAAAAGAGCTCTCAGCGGAAGCCTTTGGGTACACCTGAACTCCCTGGGGGAGCCTTTACGCAACCCCACACTCAACAGGACTCTGCGTCTTCACTCTTTCCTAACAACCCTAAACATAACCCTAACCGCAACAAGAAGCTGAACCCGAGTTAGACCCGAAAAAACACGTACGGTGCCACTTTCTGCCATCAAAAAGTGCTCTCAGCGGAAGCCTTTGGGTACACCTGAACTCCCTGGGGGAGCCTTTACGCAACCCCACACTCAACAGGACTCTGCGTCTTCACTCTTTCCTAACAACCCTAAACATAACCCTAACCGCAACAAGAAGCTGAACCCGAGTTAGACCTGAAAAAACACGTACGGTGCCACTTTCTGCCATCAAAAAGTGCTCTCAGCGGAAGCCTTTGGGTACACCTGAACTCCCTGGGGGAGCCTTTACGCAACCCCACACTCAACAGGACTCTGCGTCTTCACTCTTTCCTAACAACCCTAAACATAAGCCTAACCGCAACAAGAAGCTGAACCCGAGTTAGACCCGAAAAAACACGTACGGTGCCACTTTCTGCCATCAAAAAGTGCTCTCAGCGGAAGCCTTTGGGTACACCTGAACTCCCTGGGGGAGCCTTTACGCAACCCCACACTCAACAGGACTCTGCGTCTTCACTCTTTCCTAACAACCCTAAACATAAGCCTAACCGCAACAAGAAGCTGAACCCGAGTTAGACCCGAAAAAACACGTACGGTGCCACTTTCTGCCATCAAAAAGTGCTCTCAGCGGAAGCCTTTGGGTACACCTGAACTCCCTGGGGGAGCCTTTACACAACCCCACACTCAACAGGACTCTGCGTCTTCACTCTTTCCTAACAACCCTAAACATAACCCTAACCGCAACAAGAAGCTGAACCCGAGTTAGACCCGAAAAAACACGTACGGTGCCACTTTCTGCCATCAAAAAGTGCTCTCAGCGGAAGCCTTTGGGTACACCTGAACTCCCTGGGGGAGCCTTTACGCAACCCCACACTCAACAGGACTCTGCGTCTTCACTCTTTCCTAACAACCCTAAACATAACCCTAACCGCAACAAGAAGCTGAACCCGAGTTAGACCCGAAAAAACACGTACGGTGCCACTTTCTGCCATCAAAAAGTGCTCCCAGCAGAAGCCTTTGGGTACACCTGAACTCCCTGGGGGAGCCTTTACGCAACCCCACACTCAACAGGACTCTGCGTCTTCACTCTTTCCTAACAACCCTAAACATAACCCTAACCGCAACAAGAAGCTGAACCCGAGTTAGACCCGAAAAAACACGTACAGTGCCACTTTCTGCCATCAAAAAGTGCTCTCAGCGGAAGCCTTTGGGTACACCTGAACTCCCTGGGGGAGCCTTTACGCAACCCCACACTCAACAGGACTCTGCGTCTTCACTCTTTCCTAACAACCCTAAACATAACCCTAACCGCAACAAGAAGCTGAACCCGAGTTAGACCCGAAAAAACACGTACGGTGCCACTTTCTGCCATCAAAAAGTGCTCTCAGCGGAAGCCTTTGGGTACACCTGAACTCCCTGGGGGAGCCTTTACGCAACCCCACACTCAACAGGACTCTGCGTCTTCACTCTTTCCTAACAACCCTAAACATAACCCTAACCGCAAAAAGAAGCTGAACCCGAGTTAGACCCGAAAAAACACGTACGGTGCCACTTTCTGCCATCAAAAAGTGCTCTCAGCGGAAGCCTTTGGGTACACCTGAACTCCCTGGGGGAGCCTTTACGCAACCCCACACTCAACAGGACTCTGCGTCTTCACTCTTTCCTAACAACCCTAAACATAACCCTAACCGCAACAAGAAGCTGAACCCGAGTTAGACCTGAAAAAACACGTACGGTGCCACTTTCTGCCATCCAAAAGTGCTCTCAGCGGAAGCCTTTGGGTACACCTGAACTCCCTGGGGGAGCCTTTACGCAACCCCACACTCAACAGGACTCTGCGTCTTCACTCTTTCCTAACAACCCTAAACATAACCCTAACCGCAACAAGAAGCTGAACCCGAGTTAGACCCGAAAAAACACGTACGGTGCCACTTTCTGCCATCAAAAAGTGCTCTCAGCGGAAGCCTTTGGGTACACCTGAACTCCCTGGGGGAGCCTTTACGCAACCCCACACTCAACAGGACTCTGCGTCTTCACTCTTTCCTAACAACCCTAAACATAACCCTAACCGCAACAAGAAGCTGAACCCGAGTTAGACCCGAAAAAACACGTACGGTGCCACTTTCTGCCATCAAAAATTGCTCTCAGCGGAAGCCTTTGGGTACACCTGAACTCCCTGGGGGAGCCTTTACGCAACCCCACACTCAACAGGACTCTGCGTCTTCACTCTTTCCTAACAACCCTAAACATAACCCTAACCGCAACAAGAAGCTCAACCCGAGTTAGACCCGAAAAAACACGTACGGTGCCACTTTCTGCCATCAAAAAGTGCTCTCAGCGGAAGCCTTTGGGTACACCTGAACTCCCTGGGGGAGCCTTTACGCAACCCCACACTCAACAGGACTCTGCGTCTTCACTCTTTCCTAACAACCCTAAACATAACCCTAACCGCAACAAGAAGCTGAACCCGAGTTAGACCCGAAAAAACACGTACGGTGCCACTTTCTGCCATCAAAAAGTGCTCTCAGCGGAAGCCTTTGGGTACACCTGAACTCCCTGGGGGAGCCTTTACGCAACCCCACACTCAACAGGACTCTGCGTCTTCACTCTTTCCTAACAACCCTAAACATAACCCTAACCGCAACAAGAAGCTGAACCCGAGTTAGACCCGAAAAAACACGTACGGTGCCACTTTCTGCCATCAAAAAGTGCTCTCAGCAGAAGCCTTTGGGTACACCTGAACTCCCTGGGGGAGCCTTTACGCAACCCCACACTCAACAGGACTCTGCGTCTTCACTCTTTCCTAACAACCCTAAACATAACCCTAACCGCAACAAGAAGCTGAACCCGAGTTAGACCTGAAAAAACACGTACGGTGCCACTTTCTGCCATCCAAAAGTGCTCTCAGTGGAAGCCTCTGGGTACACCTGAACTCCCTGGGGGAGCCTTTACGCAACCCCACACTCAACAGGACTCTGCGTCTTCACTCTTTCCTAACAACCCTAAACATAACCCTAACCGCAACAAGAAGCTGAACCCGAGTTAGACCCGAAAAAACACGTACGGTGCCACTTTCTGCCATCAAAAAGTGCTCTCAGCGGAAGCCTTTGGGTACACCTGAAATCCCTGGGGGAGCCTTTACGCAACCCCACACTCAACAGGACTCTGCGTCTTCACTCTTTCCTAACAACCCTAAACATAACCCTAACCGCAACAAGAAGCTGAACCCGAGTTAGACCCGAAAAAACACGTACGGTGCCACTTTCTGCCATCAAAAAGTGCTCTCAGCGGAAGCCTTTGGGTACACCTGAACTCCCTGGGGGAGCCTTTACGCAACCCCACACTCAACAGGACTCTGCGTCTTCACTCTTTCCTAACAACCCTAAACATAACCCTAACCGCAACAAGAAGCTGAACCCGAGTTAGACCCGAAAAAACACGTACGGTGCCACTTTCTGCCATCAAAAAGTGCTCTCAGCGGAAGCCTTTGGGTACACCTGAACTCCCTGGGGGAGCCTTTACGCAACCCCACACTCAACAGGACTCTGCGTCTTCACTCTTTCCTAACAACCCTAAACATAACCCTAACCGCAACAAGAAGCTGAACCCGAGTTAGACCCGAAAAAACACGTACGGTGCCACTTTCTGCCATCCAAAAGTGCTCTCAGCGGAAGCCTTTGGGTACACCTGAACTCCCTGGGGGAGCCTTTACGCAACCCCACACTCAACAGGACTCTGCGTCTTCACTCTTTCCTAACAACCCTAAACATAACCCTAACCGCAACAAGAAGCTGAACCCGAGTTAGACCCGAAAAAACACGTACGGTGCCACTTTCTGCCATCAAAAAGTGCTCTCAGCGGAAGCCTTTGGGTACACCTGAACTCCCTGGGGGAGCCTTTACGCAACCCCACACTCAACAGGACTCTGCGTCTTCACTCTTTCCTAACAACCCTAAACATAACCCTAACCGCAACAAGAAGCTGAACCCGAGTTAGACCTGAAAAAACACGTACGGTGCCACTTTCTGCCATCAAAAAGTGCTCTCAGCGGAAGCCTTTGGGTACACCTGAACTCCCTGGGGGAGCCTTTACGCAACCCCACACTCAACAGGACTCTGCGTCTTCACTCTTTCCTAACAACCCTAAACATAACCCTAACCGCAACAAGAAGCTGAACCCGAGTTAGACCCGAAAAAACACGTACGGTGCCACTTTCTGCCATCAAAAAGTGCTCTCAGCGGAAGCCTTTGGGTACACCTGAACTCCCTGGGGGAGCCTTTACGCAACCCCACACTCAACAGGACTCTGCGTCTTCACTCTTTCCTAACAACCCTAAACATAACCCTAACCGCAACAAGAAGCTGAACCCGAGTTAGACCCGAAAAAACACGTACGGTGCCACTTTCTGCCATCAAAAAGTGCTCTCAGCGGAAGCCTTTGGGTACACCTGAACTCCCTGGGGGAGCCTTTACACAACCCCACACTCAACAGGACTCTGCGTCTTCACTCTTTCCTAACAACCCTAAACATAACCCTAACCGCAACGAGAAGCTGAACCCGAGTTAGACCCGAAAAAACACGTACGGTGCCACTTTCTGCCATCAAAAAGTGCTCTCAGCGGAAGCCTTTGGGTACACCTGAACTCCCTGGGGGAGCCTTTACGCAACCCCACACTCAACAGGACTCTGCGTCTTCACTCTTTCCTAACAACCCTAAACATAACCCTAACCGCAACAAGAAGCTGAACCCGAGTTAGACCCGAAAAAACACGTACGGTGCCACTTTCTGCCATCAAAAAGTGCTCTCAGTGGAAGCCTTTGGGTACACCTGAACTCCCTGGGGGAGCCTTTACGCAACCCCACACTCAACAGGACTCTGCGTCTTCACTCTTTCCTAACAACCCTAAACATAACCCTAACCGCAACAAGAAGCTCAACCCGAGTTAGACCCGAAAAAACACTTACGGTGCCACTTTCTGCCATCAAAAAGTGCTCTCAGCGGAAGCCTTTGGGTACACCTGAACTCCCTGGGGGAGCCTTTACGCAACCCCACACTCAACAGGACTCTGCGTCTTCACTCTTTCCTAACAACCCTAAACATAACCCTAACCGCAACAAGAAGCTGAACCCGAGTTAGACCCGAAAAAACACGGACGGTGCCACTTTCTGCCATCAAAAAGTGCTCTCAGCGGAAGCCTTTGGGTACACCTGAACTCCCTGGGGGAGCCTTTACGCAACCCCACACTCAACAGGACTCTGCGTCTTCACTCTTTCCTAACAACCCTAAAAATAACCCTAACCGCAACAAGAAGCTGAACCCGAGTTAGACCCGAAAAAACACGTACGGTGCCACTTTCTGCCATCAAAAAGTGCTCTCAGCGGAAGCCTTTGGGTACACCTGAACTCCCTGGGGGAGCCTTTACGCAACCCCGCACTCAACAGGACTCTGCGTCTTCACTCATTCCTAACAACCCTAAACATAACCCTAACCGCAACAAGAAGCTGAACCCGAGTTAGACCCGAAAAAACACGTACGGTGCCACTTTCTGCCATCAAAAAGTGCTCTCAGCGGAAGCCTTTGGGTACACCTGAACTCCCTGGGGGAGCCTTTACGCAACCCCACACTCAACAGGACTCTGCGTCTTCACTCTTTCCTAACAACCCTAAACATAACCCTAACCGCAACAAGAAGCTGAACCCGAGTTAGACCCGAAAAAACACGTACGGTGCCACTTTCTGCCATCAAAAAGTGCTCTCAGCGGAAGCCTTTGGGTACACCTGAACTCCCTGGGGGAGCCTTTACGCAACCCCACACTCAACAGGACTCTGCGTCTTCACTCTTTCCTAACAACCCTAAACATAAGCCTAACCGCAACAAGAAGCTGAACCCGAGTTAGACCCGAAAAAACACGTACGGTGCCACTTTCTGCCATCAAAAAGTGCTCTCAGCGGAAGCCTTTGGGTACACCTGAACTCCCTGGGGGAGCCTTTACGCAACCCCACACTCAACAGGACTCTGCGTCTTCACTCTTTCCTAACAACCCTAAACATAACCCTAACCGGAACAAGAAGCTGAACCCGAGTTAGACCCGAAAAAACACGTACGGTGCCACTTTCTGCCATCAAAAAGTGCTCTCAGCGGAAGCCTTTGGGTACACCTGAACTCCCTGGGGGAGCCTTTACGCAACCCCACACTCAACAGGACTCTGCGTCTTCACTCTTTCCTAACAACCCTAAACATAACCCTAACCGCAACAAGAAGCTGAACCCGAGTTAGACCCGAAAAAACACATACGGTGCCACTTTCTGCCATCAAAAAGTGCTCTCAGCGGAAGCCTTTGGGTACACCTGAACTCCCTGGGGGAGCCTTTACGCAACCCCACACTCAACAGGACTCTGCGTCTTCACTCTTTCCTAACAACCCTAAACATAACCCTAACCGCAACAAGAAGCTGAACCCGAGTTAGACCCGAAAAAACACGTACGGTGCCACTTTCTGCCATCAAAAAGTGCTCTCAGCGGAAGCCTTTGGGTACACCTGAACTCCCTGGGGGAGCCTTTACGCAACCCCACACTCAACAGGACTCTGCGTCTTCACTCTTTCCTAACAACCCTAAACATAACCCTAACCGCAACAAGAAGCTGAACCCGAGTTAGTCCCGAAAAAACACGTACGGTGCCACTTTCTGCCATCAAAAAGTGCTCTCAGCGGAAGCCTTTGGGTACACCTGAACTCCCTGGGGGAGCCTTTACGCAACCCCACACTCAACAGGACTCTGCGTCTTCACTGTTTCCTAACAACCCTAAACATAACCCTTACCGCAACAAGAAGCTGAACCCGAGTTAGACCCGAAAAAACACGTACGGTGCCACTTTCTGCCATCAAAAAGTGCTCTCAGCGGAAGCCTTTGGGTACACCTGAACTCCCTGGGGGAGCCTTTACGCAACCCCACACTCAACAGGACTCTGCGTCTTCACTCTTTCCTAACAACCCTAAACATAACCCTAACCGCAACAAGAAGCTGAACCCGAGTTAGACCCGAAAAAACACGTACGGTGCCACTTTCTGCCATCAAAAAGTGCTCTCAGCGGAAGCCTTTGGGTACACCTGAACTCCCTGGGGGAGCCTTTACGCAACCCCACACTCAACAGGACTCTGCGTCTTCACTCTTTCCTAACAACCCTAAACATAACCCTAACCGCAACAAGAAGCTGAACCCGAGTTAGACCCGAAAAAACACGTACGGTGCCACTTTCTGCCATCAAAAAGTGCTCTCAGCGGAAGCCTTTGGGTACACCTGAACTCCCTGGGGGAGCCTTTACGCAACCCCACACTCAGCAGGACTCTGCGTCTTCACTCTTTCCTAACAACCCTAAACATAACCCTAACCGCAACAAGAAGCTGAACCCGAGTTAGACCCGAAAAAACACGTACGGTGCCACTTTCTGCCATCAAAAAGTGCTCTCAGCGGAAGCCTTTGGGTACACCTGAACTCCCTGGGGGAGCCTTTACGCAACCCCACACTCAACAGGACTCTGCGTCTTCACTCTTTCCTAACAACCCTAAACATAACCCTAACCGCAACAAGAAGCTGAACCCGAGTTAGACCCGAAAAAACACGTACGGTGCCACTTTCTGCCATCAAAAAGTGCTCTCAGCGGAAGCCTTTGGGTACACCTGAACTCCCTGGGGGAGCCTTTACGCAACCCCGCATTCAACAGGACTCTGCGTCTTCACTCATTCCTAACAACCCTAAACATAACCCTAACCGCAAGAAGAAGCTGAACCCGAGTTAGACCCGAAAAAACACGTACGGTGCCACTTTCTGCCATCAAAAAGTGCTCTCAGCGGAAGCCTTTGGGTACACCTGAACTCCCTGGGGGAGCCTTTACGCAACCCCGCACTCAACAGGACTCTGCGTCTTCACTCTTTCCTAACAACTCTAAACATAACCCTAACCGCAACAAGAAGCTGAACCCGAGTTAGACCCGAAAAAACACGTACGGTGCCACTTTCTGCCATCAAAAAGTGCTCTCAGCGGAAGCCTTTGGGTACACCTGAACTCCCTGGGGGAGCCTTTACACAACCCCACACTCAACAGGACTCTGCGTCTTCACTCTTTCCTAACAACCCTAAACATAACCCTAACCGCAACAAGAAGCTCAACCCGAGTTAGACCCGAAAAAACACGTACGGTGCCACTTTCTGCCATCAAAAAGTGCTCTCAGCGGAAGCCTTTGGGTACACCTGAACTCCCTGGGGGAGCCTTTACGCAACCCCACACTCAACAGGACTCTGCGTCTTCACTCTTTCCTAACAACCCTAAACATAACCCTAACCGCAACAAGAAGCTGAACCCGAGTTAGACCCGAAAAAACACGTACGGTGCCACTTTCTGCCATCAAAAAGTGCTCTCAGCGGAAGCCTTTGGGTACACCTGAACTCCCTGGGGGAGCCTTTACGCAACCCCACACTCAACAGGACTCTGCGTCTTCACTCTTTCCTAACAACCCTAAACATAACCCTAACCGCAACAAGAAGCTGAACCCGAGTTAGACCCGAAAAAACACGTACGGTGCCACTTTCTGCCATCAAAAAGTGCTCTCAGCGGAAGCCTTTGGGTACACCTGAACTCCCTGGGGGAGCCTTTACGCAACCCCACACTCAACAGGACTCTGCGTCTTCACTCTTTCCTAACAACCCTAAACATAACCCTAACCGCAACAAGAAGCTGAACCCGAGTTAGACCCGAAAAAACACGTACGGTGCCACTTTCTGCCATCCAAAAGTGCTCTCAGCGGAAGCCTTTGGGTACACCTGAACTCCCTGGGGGAGCCTTTACGCAACCCCGCACTCAACAGGACTCTGCGTCTTCACTCATTCCTAACAACCCTAAACATAACCCTAACCACAACAAGAAGCTGAACCCGAGTTAGACCCGAAAAAACACGTACGGTGCCACTTTCTGCCATCAAAAAGTGCTCTCAGCGGAAGCCTTTGGGTACACCTGAACTCCCTGGGGGAGCCTTTACGCAACCCCACACTCAACAGGACTCTGCGTCTTCACTCTTTCCTAACAACCCTAAACATACCCCTAACCGCAACAAGAAGCTGAACCCGAGTTAGACCTGAAAAAACACGTACGGTGCCACTTTCTGCCATCAAAAAATGCTCTCAGCGGAAGCCTTTGGGTACACCTGAACTCCCTGGGGGAGCCTTTACGCAACCCCACACTCAACAGGACTCTGCGTCTTCACTCTTTCCTAACAACCCTAAACATAACCCTAACCGCAACAAGAAGCTGAACCCGAGTTAGACCCGAAAAAACACGTACGGTGCCACTTTCTGCCATCAAAAAGTGCTCTCAGCGGAAGCCTTTGGGTACACCTGAACTCCCTGGGGGAGCCTTTACGCAACCCCACACTCAACAGGACTCTGCGTCTTCACTCTTTCCTAACAACCCTAAACATAAGCCTAACCGCAACAAGAAGTTCAACCCGAGTTAGACCCGAAAAAAAACGTACGGTGCCACTTTCTGCCATCAAAAGGTGCTCTCAGCGGAAGCCTTTGGGTACACCTGAACTCCCTGGGGGAGCCTTTACGCAACCCCACACTCAACAGGACTCTGCGTCTTCACTCTTTCCTAACAACCCTAAACATAACCCTAACCGCAACAAGAAACTGAACCCGAGTTAGACCCGAAAAAGCACGTACGGTGCCACATTCTGCCATCAAAAAGTGCTCTCAGCGGAAGCCTTTGGGTACACCTGAACTCCCTGGGGGAGCCTTTACGCAACCCCACACTCAACAGGACTCTGCGTCTTCACTACTTCCTAACAACCCTAAACATAACCCTAACCGCAACAAGAAGCTGAACCCGAGTTAGACCCGAAAAGACACGTACGGTGCCACTTTCTGCCATCCAAAAGTGCTCTCAGCGGAAGCCTTTGGGTACACCTGAACTCCCTGGGGGAGCCTTTACGCAACCCCACACTCAACAGGACTCTGCGTCTTCACTCTTTCCTAACAACCCTAAACATAACCCTAACCGGAACAAGAAGCTGAACCCGAGTTAGACCCGAAAAAACACGTACGGTGCCACTTTCTGCCATCAAAAAGTGCTCTCAGCGGAAGCCTTTGGGTACACCTGAACTCCCTGGGGGAGCCTTTACGCAACCCCACACTCAACAGGACTCTGCGTCTTCACTCATTCCTAACAACCCTAAACATAACCCTAACCGCAACAAGAAGCTGAACCCGAGTTAGACCCGAAAAAACACGTACGGTGCCACTTTCTGCCATCAAAAAGTGCTCTCAGCGGAAGCCTTTGGGTACACCTGAACTCCCTGGGGGAGCCTTTACGCAACCCCACACTCAACAGGACTCTGCGTCTTCACTCTTTCCTAACAACCCTAAACATAACCCTTACCGCAACAAGAAGCTGAACCCGAGTTAGACCCGAAAAAACACGTACGGTGCCACTTTCTGCCATCAAAAAGTGCTCTCAGCAGAAGCCTTTGGGTACACCTGAACTCCCTGGGGGAGCCTTTACGCAACCCCACACTCAACAGGACTCTGCGTCTTCACTCTTTCCTAACAACCCTAAACATAACCCTAACCGCAACAAGTAGCTGAACCCGAGTTAGACCCGAAAAAACACGTACGGTGCCACTTTCTGCCATCAAAAAGTGCTCTGAGCGGAAGCCTTTGGGTACACCTGAACTCCCTGGGGGAGCCTTTACGCAACCCCACACTCAACAGGACTCTGCGTCTTCACTCTTTCCTAACAACCCTAAACATAACCCTAACCGCAACAAGAAGCTGAACCCGAGTTAGACCCGAAAAAACACGTACGGTGCCACTTTCTGCCATCAAAAAGTGCTCTCAGCGGAAGCCTTTGGGTACACCTGAACTCCCTGGGGGAGCCTTTACGCAACCCCACACTCAACAGGACTCTGCGTCTTCACTCTTTCCTAACAACCCTAAACATAACCCTAACCGCAACAAGAAGCTGAACCCGAGTTAGACCCGAAAAAACACGTACGGTGCCACTTTCTGCCATCAAAACCTGCTCTCAGCGGAAGCCTTTGGGTACACCTGAACTCCCTGGGGGAGCCTTTACGCAACCCCACACTCAACAGGACTCTGCGTCTTCACTCTTTCCTAACAACCCTAAACATAACCCTAACCGCAACAAGAAGCTGAACCCGAGTTAGACCCGAAAAAACACGTACGGTGCCACTTTCTGCCATCAAAAAGTGCTCTCAGCGGAAGCCTTTGGGTACACCTGAACTCCCTGGGGGAGCCTTTATGCAACCCCGCACTCAACAGGACTCTGCGTCTTCACTCATTCCTAACAACCCTAAACATAACCCTAACCGCAACAAGAAGCTGAACCCGAGTTAGACCCGAAAAAACACGTACGGTGCCACTTTCTGCCATCAAAAAGTGCTCTCAGCGGAAGCCTTTGGGTACACCTGAACTCCCTGGGGGAGCCTTTACGCAACCCCACACTCAACAGGACTCTGCGTCTTCACTCTTTCCTAACAACCCTAAACATAACCCTTACCGCAACAAGAAGCTGAACCCGAGTTAGACCCGAAAAAACACGTACGGTGCCACTTTCTGCCATCAAAAAGTGCTCTCAGCGGAAGCCTTTGGGTACACCTGAACTCCCTGGGGGAGCCTTTACGCAACCCCACACTCAACAGGACTCTGCGTCTTCACTCTTTCCTAACAACCCTAAATATAACCCTAACCGCAACAAGAAGCTGAACCCGAGTTAGACCCGAAAAAACACGGACGGTGCCACTTTCTGCCATCAAAAAGTGCTCTGAGCGGAAGCCTTTGGGTACACCTGAACTCCCTGGGGGAGCCTTTACGCAACCCCACACTCAACAGGACTCTGCGTCTTCACTCTTTCCTAACAACCCTAAACATAACCCTAACCGCAACAGGAAGCTGAACCCGAGTTAGACCCGAAAAAACACGTACGGTGCCACTTTCTGCCATCAAAAAGTGCTCTCAGCGGAAGCCTTTGGGTACACCTGAACTCCCTGGGGGAGCCTTTACGCAACCCCACACTCAACAGGACTCTGCGTCTTCACTCTTTCCTAACAACCCTAAACATAACCCTAACCGCAACAAGAAGCTGAACCCGAGTTAGACCCGAAAAAACACGTACGGTGCCACTTTCTGCCATCAAAAAGTGCTCTCAGCGGAAGCCTTTGGGTACACCTGAACTCCCTGGGGGAGCCTTTACGCAACCCCACACTCAACAGGACTCTGCGTCTTCACTCTTTCCTAACAACCCTAAACATAACCCTAACCGCAACAGGAAACTGAACCCGAGTTAGACCCGAAAAAACACGTACGGTGCCACTTTCTGCCATCAAAAAGTGCTCTCAGCGGAAGCCTTTGGGTACACCTGAACTCCCTGGGGGAGCCTTTACGCAACCCCACACTCAACAGGACTCTGCATCTTCACTCTTTCCTAACAACCCTAAACATAACGCTAACCGGAACAAGAAGCTCAACCCGAGTTAGACCCGAAAAAACACGTACGGTGCCACTTTCTGCCATCAAAAAGTGCTCTCAGCGGAAGCCTTTGGGTACACCTGAACTCCCTGGGGGAGCCTTTACGCAACCCCACACTCAACAGGACTCTGCGTCTTCACTCTTTCCTAGCAACCCTAAACATAACCCTAACCGCAACAAGAAGCTGAACCCGAGTTAGACCCGAAAAAACACGTACGGTGCCACTTTCTGCCATTAAAAAGTGCTCTCAGCGGAAGCCTTTGGGTACACCTGAACTCCCTGGGGGAGCCTTTACGAAACCCCACACTCAACAGGACTCTGCGTCTTCACTCTTTCCTAACAACCCTAAACATAACCCTAACCGCAACAAGAAGCTGAACCCGAGTTAGACCCGAAAAAACACGTACGGTGCCACTTTCTGCCATCAAAAAGTGCTCTCAGCGGAAGCCTTAGGGTACACCTGAACTCCCTGGGGGAGCCTTTACGCAACCCCACACTCAACAGGACTCTGCGTCTTCACTCTTTCCTAACAACCCTAAACATAACCCTAAACGCAACAAGAAGCTCAACCCGAGTTAGACCCGAAAAGAAACGTACGGTGCCACTTTCTGCCATCAAAAAGTGCTCTCAGCGGAAGCCTTTGGGAACACCTGAACTCGCTGGGGGAGCCTTTACGCAACCCCACACTCAACAGGACTCTGCGTCTTCACTGTTTCCTAACAACCCTAAACATAACCCTAACCGCAACAAGAAGCTGAACCCGAGTTAGACCCGAAAAAACACGTACGGTGCCACTTTCTGCCGTCAAAACGTGCTCTCAGCGGAAGCCTTTGGGTACACCTGAACTCCCTGGGGGAGCCTTTACGCAACCCCACACTCAACAGGACTCTGCGTCTTCACTCTTTCCTAACAACCCTAAACATAACCCTAACCGCAACAAGAAGCTGAACCCGAGTTAGACCCGAAAAAACACGTACGGTGCCACTTTCTGCCATCCAAAAGTGCTCTCAGCGGAAGCCTTTGGGTACACCTGAACTCCCTGGGGGAGCCTTTACGCAACCCCACACTCAACAGGACTCTGCGTCTTCACTCTTTCCTAACAACCCTAAACATAACCCTAACCGCAACAAGAAGCTGAACCCGAGTTAGACCCGAAAAAACACGTACGGTGCCACTTTCTGCCATCAAAAAGTGCTCTCAGCGGAAGCCTTTGGGTACACCTGAACTCCCTGGGGGAGCCTTTACGCAACCCCACACTCAACAGGACTCTGCGTCTTCACTCTTTCCTAACAACCCTAAACATAACCCTAACCGCAACAAGAAGCTGAACCCGAGTTAGACCCGAAAAAACACGTACGGTGCCACTTTCTGCCATCAAAAAGTGCTCTCAGCGGAAGCCTTTGGGTACACCTGAACTCCCTGGGGGAGCCTTTACGCAACCCCGCACTCAACAGGACTCTGCGTCTTCACTCATTCCTAACAACCCTAAACATAACCCTAACCACAACAAGAAGCTGAACCCGAGTTAGACCCGAAAAAACACGTACGGTGCCACTTTCTGCCATCAAAAAGTGCTCTCAGCGGAAGCCTTTGGGTACACCTGAACTCCCTGGGGGAGCCTTTACGCAACCCCACACTCAACAGGACTCTGCGTCTTCACTCTTTCCTAACAACCCTAAACATACCCCTAACCGCAACAAGAAGCTGAACCCGAGTTACACCTGAAAAAACACGTACGGTGCCACTTTCTGCCATCAAAAAGTGCTCTCAGCGGAAGCCTTTGGGTACACCTGAACTCCCTGGGCGAGCCTTTACGCAACCCCACACTCAACAGGACTCTGCGTCTTCACTCTTTCCTAACAACCCTAAACATAACCCTAACCGCAACAAGAAGCTGAACCCGAGTTAGACCCGAAAAAACACGTACGGTGCCACTTTCTGCCATCAAAAAGTGCTCTCAGCGGAAGCCTTTGGGTACACCTGAACTCCCTGGGGGAGCCTTTACGCAACCCCACACTCAACAGGACTCTGCGTCTTCACTCTTTCCTAACAACCCTAAACATAAGCCTAACCGCAACAAGAAGTTCAACCCGAGTTAGACCCGAAAAAAAACGTACGGTGCCACTTTCTGCCATCAAAAGGTGCTCTCAGCGGAAGCCTTTGGGTACACCTGAACTCCCTGGGGGAGCCTTTACGCAACCCCACACTCAACAGGACTCTGCGTCTTCACTCTTTCCTAACAACCCTAAACATAACCCTAACCGCAACAAGAAACTGAACCCGAGTTAGACCCGAAAAAGCACGTACGGTGCCACTTTCTGCCATCAAAAAGTGCTCTCAGCGGAAGCCTTTGGGTACACCTGAACTCCCTGGGGGAGCCTTTACGCAACCCCACACTCAACAGGACTCTGCGTCTTCACTACTTCCTAACAACCCTAAACATAACCCTAACCGCAACAAGAAGCTGAACCCGAGTTAGACCCGAAAAAACACGTACGGTGCCACTTTCTGCCATCCAAAAGTGCTCTCAGCGGAAGCCTTTGGGTACACCTGAACTCCCTGGGGGAGCCTTTACGCAACCCCACACTCAACAGGACTCTGCGTCTTCACTCTTTCCTAACAACCCTAAACATAACCCTAACCGGAACAAGAAGCTGAACCCGAGTTAGACCCGAAAAAACACGTACGGTGCCACTTTCTGCCATCAAAAAGTGCTCTCAGCGGAAGCCTTTGGGTACACCTGAACTCCCTGGGGGAGCCTTTACGCAACCCCACACTCAACAGGACTCTGCGCCTTCACTCATTCCTAACAACCCTAAACATAACCCTAACCGCAACAAGAAGCTGAACCCGAGTTAGACCCGAAAAAACACGTACGGTGCCACTTTCTGCCATCAAAAAGTGCTCTCAGCGGAAGCCTTTGGGTACACCTGAACTCCCTGGGGGAGCCTTTACGCAACCCCACACTCAACAGGACTCTGCGTCTTCACTCTTTCCTAACAACCCTAAACATAACCCTTACCGCAACAAGAAGCTGAACCCGAGTTAGACCCGAAAAAACACGTACGGTGCCACTTTCTGCCATCAAAAAGTGCTCTCAGCAGAAGCCTTTGGGTACACCTGAACTCCCTGGGGGAGCCTTTACGCAACCCCACACTCAACAGGACTCTGCGTCTTCACTCTTTCCTAACAACCCTAAACATAACCCTAACCGCAACAAGTAGCTGAACCCGAGTTAGACCCGAAAAAACACGTACGGTGCCACTTTCTGCCATCAAAAAGTGCTCTGAGCGGAAGCCTTTGGGTACACCTGAACTCCCTGGGGGAGCCTTTACGCAACCCCACACTCAACAGGACTCTGCGTCTTCACTCTTTCCTAACAACCCTAAACATAAGCCTAACCGCAACAAGAAGCTGAACCCGAGTTAGACCCGAAAAAACACGTACGGTGCCACTTTCTGCCATCAAAAAGTGCTCTCAGCGGAAGCCTTTGGGTACACCTGAACTCCCTGGGGGAGCCTTTACGCAACCCCACACTCAACAGGACTCTGCGTCTTCACTCTTTCCTAACAACCCTAAACATAACCCTAACCGCAACAAGAAGCTGAACCCGAGTTAGACCCGAAAAAACACGTACGGTGCCACTTTCTGCCATCAAAACCTGCTCTCAGCGGAAGCCTTTGGGTACACCTGAACTCCCTGGGGGAGCCTTTACGCAACCCCGCACTCAACAGGACTCTGCGTCTTCACTCTTTCCTAACAACCCTAAACATAACCCTAACCGCAACAAGAAGCTGAACCCGAGTTAGACCCGAAAAAACACGTACGGTGACACTTTCTGCCATCAAAAAGTGCTCTCAGCGGAAGCCTTTGGGTACACCTGAACTCCCTGGTGGAGCCTTTATGCAACCCCGCACTCAACAGGACTCTGCGTCTTCACTCATTCCTAACAACCCTAAACATAACCCTAACCGCAACAAGAAGCTGAACCCGAGTTAGACCCGAAAAAACACGTACGGTGCCACTTTCTGCCATCAAAAAGTGCTCTCAGCGGAAGCCTTTGGGTACACCTGAACTCCCTGGGGGAGCCTTTACGCAACCCCACACTCAACAGGACTCTGCGTCTTCACTCTTTCCTAACAACCCTAAACATAACCCTTACCGCAACAAGAAGCTGAACCCGAGTTAGACCCGAAAAAACACGTACGGTGCCACTTTCTGCCATCAAAAAGTGCTCTCAGCGGAAGCCTTTGGGTACACCTGAACTCCCTGGGGGAGCCTTTACGCAACCCCACACTCAACAGGACTCTGCGTCTTCACTCTTTCCTAACAACCCTAAACATAAGCCTAACCGCAACAAGAAGCTGAACCCGAGTTAGACCCGAAAAAACACGTACGGTGCCACTTTCTGCCATCAAAAAGTGCTCTGAGCGGAAGCCTTTGGGTACACCTGAACTCCCTGGGGGAGCCTTTACGCAACCCCACACTCAACAGGACTCTGCGTCTTCACTCTTTCCTAACAACCCTAAACATAACCCTAACCGCAACAGGAAGCTGAACCCGAGTTAGACCCGAAAAAACACGTACGGTGCCACTTTCTGCCATCAAAAAGTGCTCTCAGCGGAAGCCTTTGGGTACACCTGAACTCCCTGGGGGAGCCTTTACGCAACCCCACACTCAACAGGACTCTGCGTCTTCACTCTTTCCTAACAACCCTAAACATAACCCTAACCGCAACAAGAAGCTGAACCCGAGTTAGACCCGAAAAAACACGTACGGTGCCACTTTCTGCCATCAAAAAGTGCTCTCAGCGGAAGCCTTTGGGTACACCTGAACTCCCTGGGGGAGCCTTTACGCAACCCCACACTCAACAGGACTCTGCGTCTTCACTCTTTCCTAACAACCCTAAACATAACCCTAACCGCAACAGGAAACTGAACCCGAGTTAGACCCGAAAAAACACGTACGGTGCCACTTTCTGCCATCAAAAAGTGCTCTCAGCGGAAGCCTTTGGGTACACCTGAACTCCCTGGGGGAGCCTTTACGCAACCCCACACTCAACAGGACTCTGCATCTTCACTCTTTCCTAACAACCCTAAACATAACGCTAACCGGAACAAGAAGCTCAACCCGAGTTAGACCCGAAAAAACACGTACGGTGCCACTTTCTGCCATCAAAAAGTGCTCTCAGCGGAAGCCTTTGGGTACACCTGAACTCCCTGGGGGAGCCTTTACGCAACCCCACACTCAACAGGACTCTGCGTCTTCACTCTTTCCTAGCAACCCTAAACATAACCCTAACCGCAACAAGAAGCTGAACCCGAGTTAGACCCGAAAAAACACGTACGGTGCCACTTTCTGCCATCAAAAAGTGCTCTCAGCGGAAGCCTTTGGGTACACCTGAACTCCCTGGGGGAGCCTTTACGCAACCCCACACTCAACAGGACTCTGCGTCTTCACTCTTTCCTAACAACCCTAAACATAACCCTAACCGCAACAAGTAGCTGAACCCGAGTTAGACCCGAAAAAACACGTACGGTGCCACTTTCTGCCATCAAAAAGTGCTCTCAGCGGAAGCCTTTGGGTACACCTGAACTCCCTGGGGGAGCCTTTACGCAACCCCACACTCAACAGGACTCTGCGTCTTCACTCTTTCCTAACAACCCTAAACATAACCCTAACCGCAACAAGAAGCTGAACCCGAGTTAGACCCGAAAAAACACGTACGGTGCCACTTTCTGCCATCAAAAAGTGCTCTCAGCGGAAGCCTTTGGGTACACCTGAACTCCCTGGGGGAGCCTTTACGCAACCCCACACTCAACAGGACTCTGCGTCTTCACTCTTTCCTAACAACCCTAAACATAACCCTAACCGCAACAAGAAGCTGAACCCGAGTTAGACCCGAAAAAACACGTACGGTGCCACTTTCTGCCATTAAAAAGTGCTCTCAGCGGAAGCCTTTGGGTACACCTGAACTCCCTGGGGGAGCCTTTACGAAACCCCACACTCAACAGGACTCTGCGTCTTCACTCTTTCCTAACAACCCTAAACATAACCCTAACCGCAACAAGAAGCTGAACCCGAGTTAGACCCGAAAAAACACGTACGGTGCCACTTTCTGCCATCAAAAAGTGCTCTCAGCGGAAGCCTTAGGGTACACCTGAACTCCCTGGGGGAGCCTTTACGCAACCCCACACTCAACAGGACTCTGCGTCTTCACTCTTTCCTAACAACCCTAAACATAACCCTAAACGCAACAAGAAGCTCAACCCGAGTTAGACCCGAAAAAAAACGTACGGTGCCACTTTCTGCCATCAAAAAGTGCTCTCAGCGGAAGCCTTTGGGAACACCTGAACTCGCTGGGGGAGCCTTTACGCAACCCCACACTCAACAGGACTCTGCGTCTTCACTGTTTCCTAACAACCCTAAACATAACCCTAACCGCAACAAGAAGCTGAACCCGAGTTAGACCCGAAAAAACACGTACGGTGCCACTTTCTGCCGTCAAAACGTGCTCTCAGCGGAAGCCTTTGGGTACACCTGAACTCCCTGGGGGAGCCTTTACGCAACCCCACACTCAACAGGACTCTGCGTCTTCACTCTTTCCTAACAACCCTAAACATAAGCCTAACCGCAACAAGAAGCTGAACCCGAGTTAGACCCGAAAAAACACGTACGGTGCCACTTTCTGCCATCAAAAAGTGCTCTCAGCGGAAGCCTTTGGGTACACCTGAACTCCCTGGGGGAGCCTTTATGCAACCCCACACTCAACAGGACTCTGCGTCTTCACTCTTTCCTAACAACCCTAAACATTACCCTAACCGCAACAAGAAGCTGAACCCGAGTTAGACCCAAAAAAACACGTACGGTGCCACTTTCTGCCATCCAAAAGTGCTCTCAGCGGAAGCCTTTGGGTACACCTGAACTCCCTGGGGGAGCCTTTACGCAACCCCACACTCAACAGGACTCTGCGTCTTCACTCTTTCCTAACAACCCTAAACATAACCCTAACCGCAACAAGAAGCTGAACCCGAGTTAGACCCGAAAAAACACGTACGGTGCCACTTTCTGCCATCAAAAAGTGCTCTCAGCGGAAGCCTTTGGGTACACCTGAACTCCCTGGGGGAGCCTTTACGCAACCCCACAATCAACAGGACTCTGCGTCTTCACTCTTTCCTAACAACCCTAAACATAACCCTAACCGCAACAAGAAGCTGAACCCGAGTTAGACCCGAAAAAACACGTACGGTGCCACTTTCTGCCATCAAAAAGTGCTCTCAGCGGAAGCCTTTGGGTACACCTGAACTCCCTGGGGGAGCCTTTACGCAACCCCACACTCAACAGGACTCTGCGTTTTCACTCTTTCCTAACAACCCTAAACATAACCCTAACCGCAAGAAGAAGATGAACTCGAGTTAGACCCGAAAAAACACGTACGGTGCCACTTTCTGCCATCAAAAAGTGCTCTCAGCGGAAGCCTTTGGGTACACCTGAACTCCCTGGGGGAGCCTTTACGCAACCCCACACTCAACAGGACTCTGCGTCTTCACTCTTTCCTAACAACCCTAAACATAACCCTAACCGCAACAAGAAGCTGAACCCGAGTTAGACCCGAAAAAACACGTACGGTGCCACTTTCTGCCATCAAAAAGTGCTCTCAGTGGAAGCCTTTGGGTACACCTGACCTCCCTGGGGGAGCCTTTACGCAACCCCACACTCAACAGGACTCTGCGTCTTCACTCTTTCCTAACAACCCTAAACATAACCCTAACCGCAACAAGAAGCTGAACCCGAGTTAGACCCGAAAAAACACGTACGGTGCCACTTTCTGCCATCAAAAAGTGCTCTCAGCGGAAGCCTTTGGGTACACCTGAACTCCCTGGGGGAGCCTTTACGCAACCCCACACTCAACAGGACTCTGCGTCTTCACTCTTTCCTAACAACCCTAAACATAACCCTAACCGCAACAAGAAGCTGAACCCGAGTTAGACCCGAAAAAACACGTACGGTGCCACTTTCTGCCATCAAAAAGTGCTCTGAGCGGAAGCCTTTGGGTACACCTGAACTCCCTGGGGGAGCCTTTACGCAACCCCACACTCAACAGGACTCTGCGTCTTCACTCTTTCCTAACAACCCTAAACATAACCCTAACCGCAACAAGAAGCTGAACCCGAGTTAGACCCGAAAAAACACGTACGGTGCCACTTTCTGCCATCAAAAAGTGCTCTCAGCGGAAGCCTTTGGGTACACCTGAACTCCCTGGGGGAGCCTTTACGCAACCCCACACTCAACAGGACTCTGCGTCTTCACTCTTTCCTAACAACCCTAAACATAACCCTAACCGCAACAAGAAGCTGAACCCGAGTTAGACCCGAAAAAACACGTACGGTGCCACTTTATGCCATCCAAAAGTGCTCTCAGTGGAAGCCTTTGGGTACACCTGAACTCCCTGGGGGAGCCTTTACGCAACCCCACACTCAACAGGACTCTGCGTCTTCACTCTTTCCTAACAACCCTAAACATAACCCTAACCGCAACAAGAAGCTGAACCCGAGTTAGACCCGAAAAAACACGTACGGTGCCACTTTCTGCCATCAAAAAGTGCTCTCAGCGGAAGCCTTTGGGTACACCTGAACTCCCTGGGGGAGCCTTTACGCAACCCCACACTCAACAGGACTCTGCGTCTTCACTCTTTCCTAACAACCCTAAACATAACCCTAACCGCAACAAGAAGCTCAACCCGAGTTAGACCCGAAAAAACACGTACGGTGCCACTTTCTGCCATCAAAAATTGCTCTCAGCGGAAGCCTTTGGGTACACCTGAACTCCCTGGGGGAGCCTTTACGCAACCCCACACTCAACAGGACTCTGCGTCTTCACTCTTTCCTAACAACCCTAAACATAACCCTAACCGCAACAAGAAGCTGAACCCGAGTTAGACCCGAAAAAACACGGACGGTGCCACTTTCTGCCATCAAAAAGTGCTCTCAGCGGAAGCCTTTGGGTACACCTGAACTCCCAGGGGGAGCCTTTACGCAACCCCACACTCAACAGGACTCTGCGTCTTCACTCTTTCCTAACAACCCTAAACATAACCCTAACCGCAACAAGAAGCTGAACCCGAGTTAGACCCGAAAAAACACGTACGGTGCCACTTTCTGCCATCAAAAAGTGCTCTCAGCGGAAGCCTTTGGGTACACCTGAACTCCCTGGGGGAGCCTTTACGCAACCCCACACTCAACAGGACTCTGCGTCTTCACTCATTCCTAACAACCCTAAACATAACCCTAACCGCAACAAGAAGCTGAACCCGAGTTAGACCCGAAAAAACACGTACGGTGCCACTTTCTGCCATCAAAAAGTGCTCTCAGCGGAAGCCTTTGGGTACACCTGAACTCCCTGGGGGAGCCTTTACGCAACCCCACACTCAACAGGACTCTGCGTCTTCACTCTTTCCTAACAACCCTAAACATAACCCTTACCGCAACAAGAAGCTGAACCCGAGTTAGACCCGAAAAAACACGTACGGTGCCACTTTCTGCCATCCAAAAGTGCTCTCAGCGGAAGCCTTTGGGTACACCTGAACTCCCTGGGGGAGCCTTTACGCAACCCCACACTCAACAGGACTCTGCGTCTTCACTCTTTCCTAACAACCCTAAACATAACCCTAACCGCAACAAGAAGCTGAACCCGAGTTAGACCCGAAAAAACACGTACGGTGCCACTTTCTGCCATCCAAAAGTGCTCTCAGCGGAAGCCTTTGGGTACACCTGAACTCCCTGGGGGAGCCTTTACGCAACCCCACACTCAACAGGACTCTGCGTCTTCACTCTTTCCTAACAACCCTAAACATAACCCTAACCGCAACAAGAAGCTGAACCCGAGTTAGACCCGAAAAAACACGGACGGTGCCACTTTCTGCCATCAAAAAGTGCTCTCAGCGGAAGCCTTTGGGTACACCTGAACTCCCTGGGGGAGCCTTTACGCAACCCCACACTCAACAGGACTCTGCGTCTTCACTCTTTCCTAACAACCCTAAACATAACCCTAACCGGAACAAGAAGCTGAACCCGAGTTAGACCCGAAAAAACACGTACGGTGCCACTTTCTGCCATCAAAAAGTGCTCTCAGCGGAAGCCTTTGGGTACACCTGAACTCCCTGGGGGAGCCTTTACGCAACCCCACACTCAACAGGACTCTGCGTCTTCACTCTTTCCTAACAACCCTAAACATAACCCTAACCACAACAAAAAGCTGAACCCGAGTTCGACCCGAAAAAACACGTATGGTGCCACTTTCTGCCATTAAAAAGTGCTCTCAGCGGAAGCCTTTGGGTACACCTGAACTCCCTGGGGGAGCCTTTACGCAACCCCACACTCAACAGGACTCTGCGTCTTCACTCTTTCCTAACAACCCTAAACATAACCCTAACCGCAACAAGAAGCTGAACCCGAGTTAGACCCGAAAAAACACGTACGGTGCCACTTTCTGCCATCAAAAAGTGCTCTCAGCGGAAGCCTTTGGGTACACCTGAACTCCCTGGGGGAGCCTTTACGCAACCCCACACTCAACAGGACTCTGCGTCTTCACTCTTTCCTAACAACCCTAAACATAACCCTAACCGCAACAAGAAGCTGAACCCGAGTTAGACCCGAAAAAACACGTACGGTGCCACTTTCTGCCATCCAAAAGTGCTCTCAGCGGAAGCCTTAGGGTACGCCTGAACTCCCTGGGGGAGCCTTTATGCAACCCCACACTCAACAGGACTCTGCGTCTTCACTCTTTCCAAACAACCCTAAACATAACCCTAACCGCAACAAGAAGCTCAACCCGAGTTAGACCCGAAAAAACACGTACGGTGCCACTTTCTGCCATCAAAAAGTGCTCTCAGCGGAAGCCTTTGGGTACACCTGAACTCCCTGGGGGAGCCTTTACGCAACCCCACACTCAACAGGACTCTGCGTCTTCACTCTTTCCTAACAACCCTAAACATAACCCTAACCGCAACAAGAAGCTCAACCCGAGTTAGACCCGAAAAAACACGTACGGTGCCACTTTATGCCATCAAAAAGTGCTCTCAGCGGAAGCCTTTGGGTACACCTGAACTCCCTGGGGGAGCCTTTACGCAACCCCACACTCAACAGGACTCTGCGTCTTCACTCTTTCCTAACAACCCTAAACATAACCCTAACCGCAACAAGAAGCTCAACCCGAGTTAGACCCGAAAAAACACGTACTGTGCCACTTTCTGCCATCAAAAAGTGCTCTCAGCGGAAGCCTTTGGGTACACCTGAACTCCCTGGGGGAGCCTTTACGCAACCCCACACTCAACAGGACTCTGCGTCTTCACTCTTTCCTAACAACCCTAAACATAACCCTAACCGCAACAAGAAGCTGAACCCGAGTTAGACCCGAAAAAACACGTACGGTGCCACTTTCTGCCATCAAAAAGTGCTCTCAGCAGAAGCCTTTGGTTACACCTGAACTCCCTGGGGGAGCCTTTACGCAACCCCACACTCAACAGGACTCTGCGTCTTCACTCTTTCCTAACAACCCTAAACATAACCCTAACCGCAACAAGAAGCTGAACCCGAGTTAGACCCGAAAAAACACGTACGGTGCCACTTTCTGCCATCAAAAAGTGCTCTCAGCGGAAGCCTTTGGGTACACCTGAACGCCCTGGGGGAGCCTTTACGCAACCCCACACTCAACAGGACTCTGCGTCTTCACTCTTTCCTAACAACCCTAAACATAACCCTAACCGCAACAAGAAGCTGAACCCGAGTTAGACCCGAAAAAACACGTACGGTGCCACTTTCTGCCATCCAAAAGTGCTCTCAGCGGAAGCCTTTGGGTACACCTGAACTCCCTGGGGGAGCCTTTACGCAACCCCACACTCAACAGGACTCTGCGTCTTCACTCTTTCCTAACAACCCTAAACATAACCCTAACCGCAACAAGAAGCTGAACCCGAGTTAGACCCGAAAAAACACGTACGGTGCCACTTTCTGCCATTAAAAAGTGCTCTCAGCGGAAGCCTTTGGGTACACCTGAACTCCCTGGGGGAGCCTTTACGCAACCCCACACTCAACAGGACTCTGCGTCTTCACTCTTTCCTAACAACCCTAAACATAACCCTAACCGCAACAAGAAGCTGAACCCGAGTTAGACCCGAAAAAACACGTACGGTGCCACTTTCTGCCATCAAAAAGTGCTCTCAGCGGAAGCCTTTGGGTACACCTGAACTCCCTGGGGGAGCCTTTACGCAACCCCACACTCAACAGGACTCTGCGTCTTCACTCTTTCCTAACAACCCTAAACATAACCCTAACCGCAACAAGAAGCTGAACCCGAGTTAGACCCGAAAAAACACGTACGGTGCCACTTTCTGCCATCAAAAAGTGCTCTCAGCGGAAGCCTTTGGGTACACCTGAACTCCCTGGGGGAGCCTTTACGCAACCCCACACTCAACAGGACTCTGCGTCTTCACTCTTTCCTAACAACCCTAAACATAACCCTAACCGCAACAAGAAGCTCAACCCGAGTTAGACCCGAAAAAGCACGTACGGTGCCACTTTCTGCCATCAAAAAGTGCTCTCAGCGGAAGCCTTTGGGTACACCTGAACTCCCTGGGGGAGCCTTTACGCAACCCCACACTCAACAGGACTCTGCGTCTTCACTCTTTCCTAACAACCCTAAACATAACCCTAACCGCAACAAGAAGCTGAACCCGAGTTAGACCCGAAAAAACACGTACGGTGCCACTTTCTGCCATCAAAAAGTGCTCTCAGCGGAAGCCTTTGGGTACACCTGAACTCCCTGGGGGAGCCTTTACGCAACCCCACACTCAACAGGACTCTGCGTCTTCACTCTTTCCTAACAACCCTAAACATAACCCTAACCGGAACAAGAAGCTGAACCCGAGTTAGACCCGAAAAAACACGTACGGTGCCACTTTCTGCCACCAAAAAGTGCTCTCAGCGGAAGCCTTTGGGTACACCTGAACTCCCTGGGGGAGCCTTTACGCAACCCCACACTCAACAGGACTCTGCGTCTTCACTCTTTCCTAACAACCCTAAACATAACCCTAACCGCAACAAGAAGCTGAACCCGAGTTAGACCCGAAAAAACACGTACGGTGCCACTTTCTGCCATCAAAAAGTGCTCTCAGCGGAAGCCTTTGGGTACACCTGAACTCCCTGGGGGAGCCTTTAGGCAACCCCACACTCAACAGGACTCTGCGTCTTCACTCTTTCCTAACAACCCTAAACATAACCCTAACCGCAACAAGAAGCTGAACCCGAGTTAAACCCGAAAAAACACGTACGGTGCCACTTTCTGACATCAAAAAGTGCTCTCAGCGGAAGCCTTTGGGTACACCTGAACTCCCTGGGGGAGCCTTTACGCAACCCCACACTCAACAGGACTCTGCGTCTTCACTCTTTCCTAACAACCCTAAACATAAGCCTAACCGCAACAAGAAGCTGAACCCGAGTTAGACCCGAAAAAACACGTACGGTGCCACTTTCTGCCATCCAAAAGTGCTCTCAGCGGAAGCCTTTGGGTACACCTGAACTCCCTGGGGGAGCCTTTACGCAACCCCACACTCAACAGGACTCTGCGTCTTCACTCTTTCCTAACAACCCTAAACATAACCCTGACCGCAACAAGAAGCTGAACCCGAGTTAGACCCGAAAAAACACGTACGGTGCCACTTTCTGCCATCAAAAAGTGCTCTCAGCGGAAGCCTTTGGGTACACCTGAACTCCCTGGGGGAGCCTTTACGCAACCCCACACTCAACAGGACTCTGTGTCTTCACTCTTTCCTAACAACCCTAAACATAACCCTAACCGCAACAAGAAGCTGAACCCGAGTTAGACCCGAAAAAACACGTACGGTGCCACTTTCTGCCATCAAAAAGTGCTCTCAGCGGAAGCCTTTGGGTACACCTGAACTCCCTGGGGGAGCCTTTACGCAACCCCACACTCAACAGGACTCTGCGTCTTCACTCTTTCCTAACAACCCTAAACATAACCCTAACCGGAACAAGAAGCTCAACCCGAGTTAGACCCGAAAAAACACGTACGGTGCCACTTTCTGCCATCAAAAAGTGCTCTCAGTGGAAGCCTTTGGGTACACCTGAACTCCCTGGGGGAGCCTTTACGCAACCCCACACTCAACAGGACTCTGCGTCTTCACTCTTTCCTAACAACCCTAAACATAACCCTAACCGCAACAAGAAGCTGAACCCGAGTTAGACCCGAAAAAACACGTACGGTGCCACTTTCTGCCATCCAAAAGTGCTCTCAGCGGAAGCCTTTGGGTACACCTGAACTCCCTGGGGGAGCCTTTACGCAACCCCACACTCAACAGGACTCTGCGTCTTCACTCTTTCCTAACAACCCTAAACATAACCCTAACCACAACAAGAAGCTCAACCCGAGTTAGACCCGAAAAAACACGTACGGTGCCACTTTCTGCCATCAAAAAGTGCTCTCAGCGGAAGCCTTTGGGTACACCTGAACTCCCTGGGGGAGCCTTTACGCAACCCCACACTCAACAGGACTCTGCGTCTTCACTCTTTCCTAACAACCCTAAACATAACCCTAACCGCAACAAGAAGCTGAACCCGAGTTAGACCCGAAAAAACACGTACGGTGCCACTTTCTGCCATCAAAAAGTGCTCTCAGCGGAAGCCTTTGGGTACACCTGAACTCCCTGGGGGAGCCTTTACGCAACCCCACACTCAACAGGACTCTGCGTCTTCACTCTTTCCTAACAACCCTAAACATAACCCTAACCGCAACAAGAAGCTGAACCCGAGTTAGACCCGAAAAAACACGTACGGTGCCACTTTCTGCCATCAAAAAGTGCTCTCAGCGGAAGCCTTTGGGTACACCTGAACTCCCTGGGGGAGCCTTTACGCAACCCCACACTCAACAGGACTCTGCGTCTTCACTCTTTCCTAACAACCCTAAACATAACCCTAACCGCAACAAGAAGCTGAACCCGAGTTAGACCCGAAAAAACACGTACGGTGCCACTTTCTGCCATCCAAAAGTGCTCTCAGCGGAAGCCTTAGGGTACGCCTGAACTCCCTGGGGGAGCCTTTACGCAACCCCACACTCAACAGGACTCTGCGTCTTCACTCTTTCCAAACAACCCTAAACATAACCCTAACCGCAACAAGAAGCTCAACCCGAGTTAGACCCGAAAAAACACGTACGGTGCCACTTTCTGCCATCAAAAAGTGCTCTCAGCGGAAGCCTTTGGGTACACCTGAACTCCCTGGGGGAGCCTTTACGCAACCCCACACTCAACAGGACTCTGCGTCTTCACTCTTTCCTAACAACCCTAAACATAACCCTAACCGCAACAAGAAGCTCAACCCGAGTTAGACCCGAAAAAACACGTACGGTGCCACTTTCTGCCATCAAAAAGTGCTCTGAGCGGAAGCCTTTGGGTACACCTGAACTCCCTGGGGGAGCCTTTACGCAACCCCACACTCAACAGGACTCTGCGTCTTCACTCTTTCCTAACAACCCTAAACATAACCCTAACCGCAACAAGAAGCTGAACCCGAGTTAGACCCGAAAAAACACGTACTGTGCCACTTTCTGCCATCCAAAAGTGCTCTCAGCGGAAGCCTTTGGGTACACCTGAACTCCCTGGGGGAGCCTTTACGCAACCCCACACTCAACAGGACTCTGCGTCTTCACTCTTTCCTAACAACCCTAAACATAACCCTAACCGCAACAAGAAGCTGAACCCGAGTTAGACCCGAAAAAACACGTACGGTGCCACTTTCTGCCATCAAAAAGTGCTCTCAGCAGAAGCCTTTGGGTACACCTGAACTCCCTGGGGGAGCCTTTACGCAACCCCACACTCAACAGGACTCTGCGTCTTCACTCTTTCCTAACAACCCTAAACATAAGCCTAACCGCAACAAGAAGCTGAACCCGAGTTAGACCCGAAAAAACACGTACGGTGCCACTTTCTGCCATCAAAAAGTGCTCTCAGCGGAAGCCTTTGTGTACACCTGAACGCCCTGGGGGAGCCTTTACGCAACCCCACACTCAACAGGACTCTGCGTCTTCACTCTTTCCTAACAACCCTAAACATAACCCTAACCGCAACAAGAAGCTGAACCCGAGTTAGACCCGAAAAAACACGTACGGTGCCACTTTCTGCCATCCAAAAGTGCTCTCAGCGGAAGCCTTTGGGTACACCTGAACTCCCTGGGGGAGCCTTTACGCAACCCCACACTCAACAGGACTCTGCGTCTTCACTCTTTCCTAACAACCCTAAACATAACCCTAACCGCAACAAGAAGCTGAACCCGAGTTAGACCCGAAAAAACACGTACGGTGCCACTTTCTGCCATTAAAAAGTGCTCTCAGCGGAAGCCTTTGGGTACACCTGAACTCCCTGGGGGAGCCTTTACGCAACCCCACACTCAACAGGACTCTGCGTCTTCACTCTTTCCTAACAACCCTAAACATAACCCTAACCGCAACAAGAAGCTGAACCCGAGTTAGACCCGAAAAAACACGGACGGTGCCACTTTCTGCCATCAAAAAGTGCTCTCAGCGGAAGCCTTAGGGTACACCTGACCTCCCTGGGGGAGCCTTTACGCAACCCCACACTCAACAGGACTCTGCGTCTTCACTCTTTCCTAACAACCCTAAACATAAGCCTAACCGCAACAAGAAGCTGAACCCGAGTTAGACCCGAAAAAACACGTACGGTGCCACTTTCTGCCATCCAAAAGTGCTCTCAGCGGAAGCCTTTGGGTACACCTGAACTCCCTGGGGGAGCCTTTACGCAACCCCACACTCAACAGGACTCTGCGTCTTCACTCTTTCCTAACAACCCTAAACATAACCCTAACCGCAACAAGAAGCTGAACCCGAGTTAGACCCGAAAAAACACGGACGGTGCCACTTTCTGCCATCAAAAAGTGCTCTCAGTGGAAGCCTTTGGGTACACCTGAACTCCCTGGGGGAGCCTTTACGCAACCCCACACTCAACAGGACTCTGCGTCTTCACTCTTTCCTAACAACCCTAAACATAACCCTAACCGCAACAAGAAGCTGAACCCGAGTTAGACCCGAAAAAACACGTACGGTGCCACTTTCTGCCATTAAAAAGTGCTCTCAGCGGAAGCCTTTGGGTACACCTGAACTCCCTGGGGGAGCCTTTACGAAACCCCACACTCAACAGGACTCTGCGTCTTCACTCTTTCCTAACAACCCTAAACATAACCCTAACCGCAACAAGAAGCTGAACCCGAGTTAGACCCGAAAAAACACGTACGGTGCCACTTTCTGCCATCAAAAAGTGCTCTCAGCGGAAGCCTTAGGGTACACCTGAACTCCCTGGGGGAGCCTTTACGCAACCCCACACTCAACAGGACTCTGCGTCTTCACTCTTTCCTAACAACCCTAAACATAACCCTAACCGCAACAAGAAGCTCAACCCGAGTTAGACCCGAAAAAAAACGTACGGTGCCACTTTCTGCCATCAAAAAGTGCTCTCAGCGGAAGCCTTTGGGAACACCTGAACTCGCTGGGGGAGCCTTTACGCAACCCCACACTCAACAGGACTCTGCGTCTTCACTGTTTCCTAACAACCCTAAACATAACCCTAACCGCAACAAGAAGCTGAACCCGAGTTAGACCCGAAAAAACACGTACGGTGCCACTTTCTGCCGTCAAAACGTGCTCTCAGCGGAAGCCTTTGGGTACACCTGAACTCCCTGGGGGAGCCTTTACGCAACCCCACACTCAACAGGACTCTGCGTCTTCACTCTTTCCTAACAACCCTAAACATAAGCCTAACCGCAACAAGAAGCTGAACCCGAGTTAGACCCGAAAAAACACGTACGGTGCCACTTTCTGCCATCAAAAAGTGCTCTCAGCGGAAGCCTTTGGGTACACCTGAACGCCCTGGGGGAGCCTTTATGCAACCCCACACTCAACAGGACTCTGCGTCTTCACTCTTTCCTAACAACCCTAAACATTACCCTAACCGCAACAAGAAGCTGAACCCGAGTTAGACCCAAAAAAACACGTACGGTGCCACTTTCTGCCATCCAAAAGTGCTCTCAGCGGAAGCCTTTGGGTACACCTGAACTCCCTGGGGGAGCCTTTACGCAACCCCACACTCAACAGGACTCTGCGTCTTCACTCTTTCCTAACAACCCTAAACATAACCCTAACCGCAACAAGAAGCTGAACCCGAGTTAGACCCGAAAAAACACGTACGGTGCCACTTTCTGCCATCAAAAAGTGCTCTCAGCGGAAGCCTTTGGGTACACCTGAACTCCCTGGGGGAGCCTTTACGCAACCCCACACTCAACAGGACTCTGCGTCTTCACTCTTTCCTAACAACCCTAAACATAACCCTAACCGCAACAAGAAGCTGAACCTGAGTTAGACCCGAAAAAACACGTACGGTGCCACTTTCTGCCATCAAAAAGTGCTCTCAGCGGAAGCCTTTGGGTACACCTGAACTCCCTGGGGGAGCCTTTACGCAACCCCACAATCAACAGGACTCTGCGTCTTCACTCTTTCCTAACAACCCTAAACATAACCCTAACCGCAACAAGAAGCTGAACCCGAGTTAGACCCGAAAAAACACGTACGGTGCCACTTTCTGCCATCAAAAAGTGCTCTCAGCGGAAGCCTTTGGGTACACCTGAACTCCCTGGGGGAGCCTTTACGCAACCCCACACTCAACAGGAAACTGCGTTTTCACTCTTTCCTAACAACCCTAAACATAACCCTAACCGCAACAAGAAGATGAACTCGAGTTAGACCCGAAAAAACACGTACGGTGCCACTTTCTGCCATCAAAAAGTGCTCTCAGCGGAAGCCTTTGGGTACACCTGAACTCCCTGGGGGAGCCTTTACGCAACCCCACACTCAACAGGACTCTGCGTCTTCACTCTTTCCTAACAACCCTAAACATAACCCTAACCGCAACAAGAAGCTGAACCCGAGTTAGACCCGAAAAAACACGTACGGTGCCACTTTCTGCCATCAAAAAGTGCTCTCAGCGGAAGCCTTTGGGTACACCTGAACTCCCTGGGGGAGCCTTTACGCAACCCCACACTCAACAGGACTCTGCGTCTTCACTCTTTCCTAACAACCCTAAACATAACCCTAACCGCAACAAGAAGCTGAACCCGAGTTAGACCCGAAAAAACACGTACGGTGCCACTTTCTGCCATCAAAAAGTGCTCTCAGCGGAAGCCTTTGGGTACACCTGAACTCCCTGGGGGAGCCTTTACGCAACCCCACACTCAACAGGACTCTGCGTCTTCACTCTTTCCTAACAACCCTAAACATAACCCTAACCGCAACAAGAAGCTCAACCCGAGTTAGACCCGAAAAAGCACGTACGGTGCCACTTTCTGCCATCAAAAAGTGCTCTCAGCGGAAGCCTTTGGGTACACCTGAACTCCCTGGGGGAGCCTTTACGCAACCCCACACTCAACAGGACTCTGCGTCTTCACTCTTTCCTAACAACCCTAAACATAACCCTAACCGCAACAAGAAGCTGAACCCGAGTTAGACCCGAAAAAACACGTACGGTGCCACTTTCTGCCATCAAAAAGTGCTCTCAGCGGAAGCCTTTGGGTACACCTGAACTCCCTGGGGGAGCCTTTACGCAACCCCACACTCAACAGGACTCTGCGTCTTCACTCTTTCCTAACAACCCTAAACATAACCCTAACCGGAACAAGAAGCTGAACCCGAGTTAGACCCGAAAAAACACGTACGGTGCCACTTTCTGCCACCAAAAAGTGCTCTCAGCGGAAGCCTTTGGGTACACCTGAACTCCCTGGGGGAGCCTTTACGCAACCCCACACTCAACAGGACTCTGCGTCTTCACTCTTTCCTAACAACCCTAAACATAACCCTAACCGCAACAAGAAGCTCAACCCGAGTTAGACCCGAAAAAACACGTACGGTGCCACTTTCTGCCATCAAAAAGTGCTCTCAGCGGAAGCCTTTGGGTACACCTGAACTCCCTGGGGGAGCCTTTAGGCAACCCCACACTCAACAGGACTCTGCGTCTTCACTCTTTCCTAACAACCCTAAACATAACCCTAACCGCAACAAGAAGCTGAACCCGAGTTAAACCCGAAAAAACACGTACGGTGCCACTAACTGACATCAAAAAGTGCTCTCAGCGGAAGCCTTTGGGTACACCTGAACTCCCTGGGGGAGCCTTTACGCAACCCCACACTCAACAGGACTCTGCGTCTTCACTCTTTCCTAACAACCCTAAACATAAGCCTAACCGCAACAAGAAGCTGAACCCGAGTTAGACCCGAAAAAACACGTACGGTGCCACTTTCTGCCATCCAAAAGTGCTCTCAGCGGAAGCCTTTGGGTACACCTGAACTCCCTGGGGGAGCCTTTACGCAACCCCACACTCAACAGGACTCTGCGTCTTCACTCTTTCCTAACAACCCTAAACATAACCCTGACCGCAACAAGAAGCTGAACCCGAGTTAGACCCGAAAAAACACGTACGGTGCCACTTTCTGCCATCAAAAAGTGCTCTCAGCGGAAGCCTTTGGGTACACCTGAACTCCCTGGGGGAGCCTTTACGCAACCCCACACTCAACAGGACTCTGTGTCTTCACTCTTTCCTAACAACCCTAAACATAACCCTAACCGCAACAAGAAGCTGAACCCGAGTTAGACCCGAAAAAACACGTACGGTGCCACTTTCTGCCATCAAAAAGTGCTCTCAGCGGAAGCCTTTGGGTACACCTGAACTCCCTGGGGGAGCCTTTACGCAACCCCACACTCAACAGGACTCTGCGTCTTCACTCTTTCCTAACAACCCTAAACATAACCCTAACCGCAACAAGAAGCTCAACCCGAGTTAGACCCGAAAAAACACGTACGGTGCCACTTTCTGCCATCAAAAAGTGCTCTCAGTGGAAGCCTTTGGGTACACCTGAACTCCCTGGGGGAGCCTTTACGCAACCCCACACTCAACAGGACTCTGCGTCTTCACTCTTTCCTAACAACCCTAAACATAACCCTAACCGCAACAAGAAGCTGAACCCGAGTTAGACCCGAAAAAACACGTACGGTGCCACTTTCTGCCATCAAAAAGTGCTCTCAGCGGAAGCCTTTGGGTACACCTGAACTCCCTGGGGGAGCCTTTACGCAACCCCACACTCAACAGGACTCTGCGTCTTCACTCTTTCCTAACAACCCTAAACATAACCCTAACCACAACAAGAAGCTCAACCCGAGTTAGACCCGAAAAAACACGTACGGTGCCACTTTCTGCCATCAAAAAGTGCTCTCAGCGGAAGCCTTTGGGTACACCTGAACTCCCTGGGGGAGCCTTTACGCAACCCCACACTCAACAGGACTCTGCGTCTTCACTCTTTCCTAACAACCCTAAACATAACCCTAACCGCAACAAGAAGCTGAACCCGAGTTAGACCCGAAAAAACACGTACGGTGCCACTTTCTGCCATCAAAAAGTGCTCTCAGCGGAAGCCTTTGGGTACACCTGAACTCCCTGGGGGAGCCTTTACGCAACCCCACACTCAACAGGACTCTGCGTCTTCACTCTTTCCTAACAACCCTAAACATAACCCTAACCGCAACAAGAAGCTGAACCCGAGTTAGACCCGAAAAAACACGGACGGTGCCACTTTCTGCCATCAAAAAGTGCTCTCAGCGGAAGCCTTTGGGTACACCTGAACTCCCTGGGGGAGCCTTTACGCAACCCCACACTCAACAGGACTCTGCGTCTTCACTCTTTCCTAACAACCCTAAACATAACCCTAACCGCAACAAGAAGCTGAACCCGAGTTAGACCCGAAAAAACACGTACGGTGCCACTTTCTGCCATCCAAAAGTGCTCTCAGCGGAAGCCTTAGGGTACGCCTGAACTCCCTGGGGGAGCCTTTACGCAACCCCACACTCAACAGGACTCTGCGTCTTCACTCTTTCCAAACAACCCTAAACATAACCCTAACCGCAACAAGAAGCTCAACCCGAGTTAGACCCGAAAAAACACGTACGGTGCCACTTTCTGCCATCAAAAAGTGCTCTCAGCGGAAGCCTTTGGGTACACCTGAACTCCCTGGGGGAGCCTTTACGCAACCCCACACTCAACAGGACTCTGCGTCTTCACTCTTTCCTAACAACCCTAAACATAACCCTAACCGCAACAAGAAGCTCAACCCGAGTTAGACCCGAAAAAACACGTACGGTGCCACTTTCTGCCATCAAAAAGTGCTCTGAGCGGAAGCCTTTGGGTACACCTGAACTCCCTGGGGGAGCCTTTACGCAACCCCACACTCAACAGGACTCTGCGTCTTCACTCTTTCCTAACAACCCTAAACATAACCCTAACCGCAACAAGAAGCTGAACCCGAGTTAGACCCGAAAAAACACGTACGGTGCCACTTTCTGCCATCAAAAAGTGCTCTCAGCAGAAGCCTTTGTGTACACCTGAACGCCCTGGGGGAGCCTTTACGCAACCCCACACTCAACAGGACTCTGCGTCTTCACTCTTTCCTAACAACCCTAAACATAACCCTAACCGCAACAAGAAGCTGAACCCGAGTTAGACCCGAAAAAACACGTACGGTGCCACTTTCTGCCATCCAAAAGTGCTCTCAGCGGAAGCCTTTGGGTACACCTGAACTCCCTGGGGGAGCCTTTACGCAACCCCACACTCAACAGGACTCTGCGTCTTCACTCTTTCCTAACAACCCTAAACATAACCCTAACCGCAACAAGAAGCTGAACCCGAGTTAGACCCGAAAAAACACGTACGGTGCCACTTTCTGCCATCCAAAAGTGCTCTCAGCGGAAGCCTTAGGGTACGCCTGAACTCCCTGGGGGAGCCTTTACGCAACCCCACACTCAACAGGACTCTGCGTCTTCACTCTTTCCAAACAACCCTAAACATAACCCTAACCGCAACAAGAAGCTGAACCCGAGTTAGACCCGAAAAAACACGTACGGTGCCACTTTCTGCCATCAAAAAGTGCTCTCAGCGGAAGCCTTTGGGTACACCTGAACTCCCTGGGGGAGCCTTTACGCAACCCCACACTCAACAGGACTCTGCGTCTTCACTCTTTCCTAACAACCCTAAACATAACCCTAACCGCAACAAGAAGCTCAACCCGAGTTAGACCCGAAAAAACACGTACGGTGCCACTTTCTGCCATCAAAAAGTGCTCTCAGCGGAAGCCTTTGGGTACACCTGAACTCCCTGGGGGAGCCTTTACGCAACCCCACACTCAACAGGACTCTGCGTTTTCACTCTTTCCTAACAACCCTAAACATAACCCTAACCGCAACAAGAAGCTGAACCCGAGTTAGACCCGAAAAAACACGTACTGTGCCACTTTCTGCCATCAAAAAGTGCTCTCAGCGGAAGCCTTTGGGTACACCTGAACTCCCTGGGGGAGCCTTTACGCAACCCCACACTCAACAGGACTCTGCGTCTTCACTCTTTCCTAACAACCCTAAACATAACCCTAACCGCAACAAGAAGCTGAACCCGAGTTAGACCCGAAAAAACACGTACGGTGCCACTTTCTGCCATCAAAAAGTGCTCTCAGCAGAAGCCTTTGGGTACACCTGAACTCCCTGGGGGAGCCTTTACGCAACCCCACACTCAACAGGACTCTGCGTCTTCACTCTTTCCTAACAACCCTAAACATAAGCCTAACCGCAACAAGAAGCTGAACCCGAGTTAGACCCGAAAAAACACGTACGGTGCCACTTTCTGCCATCAAAAAGTGCTCTCAGCGGAAGCCTTTGGGTACACCTGAACGCCCTGGGGGAGCCTTTACGCAACCCCACACTCAACAGGACTCTGCGTCTTCACTCTTTCCTAACAACCCTAAACATAACCCTAACCGCAACAAGAAGCTGAACCCGAGTTAGACCCGAAAAAACACGTACGGTGCCACTTTCTGCCATCCAAAAGTGCTCTCAGCGGAAGCCTTTGGGTACACCTGAACTCCCTGGGGGAGCCTTTACGCAACCCCACACTCAACAGGACTCTGCGTCTTCACTCTTTCCTAACAACCCTAAACATAACCCTAACCGCAACAAGAAGCTGAACCCGAGTTAGACCCGAAAAAACACGTACGGTGCCACTTTCTGCCATCAAAAAGTGCTCTCAGCGGAAGCCTTTGGGTACACCTGAACTCCCTGGGGGAGCCTTTACGCAACCCCACACTCAACAGGACTCTGCGTCTTCACTCTTTCCTAACAACCCTAAACATAACCCTAACCGCAACAAGAAGCTCAACCCGAGTTAGACCCGAAAAAGCACGTACGGTGCCACTTTCTGCCATCAAAAAGTGCTCTCAGCGGAAGCCTTTGGGTACACCTGAACTCCCTGGGGGAGCCTTTACGCAACCCCACACTCAACAGGACTCTGCGTCTTCACTCTTTCCTAACAACCCTAAACATAACCCTAACCGCAACAAGAAGCTGAACCCGAGTTAGACCCGAAAAAACACGTACGGTGCCACTTTCTGCCATCAAAAAGTGCTCTCAGCGGAAGCCTTTGGGTACACCTGAACTCCCTGGGGGAGCCTTTACGCAACCCCACACTCAACAGGACTCTGCGTCTTCACTCTTTCCTAACAACCCTAAACATAACCCTAACCGGAACAAGAAGCTGAACCCGAGTTAGACCCGAAAAAACACGTACGGTGCCACTTTCTGCCACCAAAAAGTGCTCTCAGCGGAAGCCTTTGGGTACACCTGAACTCCCTGGGGGAGCCTTTACGCAACCCCACACTCAACAGGACTCTGCGTCTTCACTCTTTCCTAACAACCCTAAACATAACCCTAACCGCAACAAGAAGCTGAACCCGAGTTAGACCCGAAAAAACACGTACGGTGCCACTTTCTGCCATCAAAAAGTGCTCTCAGCGGAAGCCTTTGGGTACACCTGAACTCCCTGGGGGAGCCTTTAGGCAACCCCACACTCAACAGGACTCTGCGTCTTCACTCTTTCCTAACAACCCTAAACATAACCCTAACCGCAACAAGAAGCTGAACCCGAGTTAAACCCGAAAAAACACGTACGGTGCCACTTTCTGACATCAAAAAGTGCTCTCAGCGGAAGCCTTTGGGTACACCTGAACTCCCTGGGGGAGCCTTTACGCAACCCCACACTCAACAGGACTCTGCGTCTTCACTCTTTCCTAACAACCCTAAACATAAGCCTAACCGCAACAAGAAGCTGAACCCGAGTTAGACCCGAAAAAACACGTACGGTGCCACTTTCTGCCATCCAAAAGTGCTCTCAGCGGAAGCCTTTGGGTACACCTGAACTCCCTGGGGGAGCCTTTACGCAACCCCACACTCAACAGGACTCTGCGTCTTCACTCTTTCCTAACAACCCTAAACATAACCCTGACCGCAACAAGAAGCTGAACCCGAGTTAGACCCGAAAAAACACGTACGGTGCCACTTTCTGCCATCAAAAAGTGCTCTCAGCGGAAGCCTTTGGGTACACCTGAACTCCCTGGGGGAGCCTTTACGCAACCCCACACTCAACAGGACTCTGTGTCTTCACTCTTTCCTAACAACCCTAAACATAACCCTAACCGCAACAAGAAGCTGAACCCGAGTTAGACCCGAAAAAACACGTACGGTGCCACTTTCTGCCATCAAAAAGTGCTCTCAGCGGAAGCCTTTGGGTACACCTGAACTCCCTGGGGGAGCCTTTACGCAACCCCACACTCAACAGGACTCTGCGTCTTCACTCTTTCCTAACAACCCTAAACATAACCCTAACCGGAACAAGAAGCTCAACCCGAGTTAGACCCGAAAAAACACGTACGGTGCCACTTTCTGCCATCAAAAAGTGCTCTCAGTGGAAGCCTTTGGGTACACCTGAACTCCCTGGGGGAGCCTTTACGCAACCCCACACTCAACAGGACTCTGCGTCTTCACTCTTTCCTAACAACCCTAAACATAACCCTAACCGCAACAAGAAGCTGAACCCGAGTTAGACCCGAAAAAACACGTACGGTGCCACTTTCTGCCATCAAAAAGTGCTCTCAGCGGAAGCCTTTGGGTACACCTGAACTCCCTGGGGGAGCCTTTACGCAACCCCACACTCAACAGGACTCTGCGTCTTCACTCTTTCCTAACAACCCTAAACATAACCCTAACCACAACAAGAAGCTCAACCCGAGTTAGACCCGAAAAAACACGTACGGTGCCACTTTCTGCCATCAAAAAGTGCTCTCAGCGGAAGCCTTTGGGTACACCTGAACTCCCTGGGGGAGCCTTTACGCAACCCCACACTCAACAGGACTCTGCGTCTTCACTCTTTCCTAACAACCCTAAACATAACCCTAACCGCAACAAGAAGCTGAACCCGAGTTAGACCCGAAAAAACACGTACGGTGCCACTTTCTGCCATCAAAAAGTGCTCTCAGCGGAAGCCTTTGGGTACACCTGAACTCCCTGGGGGAGCCTTTACGCAACCCCACACTCAACAGGACTCTGCGTCTTCACTCTTTCCTAACAACCCTAAACATAACCCTAACCGCAACAAGAAGCTGAACCCGAGTTAGACCCGAAAAAACACGTACGGTGCCACTTTCTGCCATCAAAAAGTGCTCTCAGCGGAAGCCTTTGGGTACACCTGAACTCCCTGGGGGAGCCTTTACGCAACCCCACACTCAACAGGACTCTGCGTCTTCACTCTTTCCTAACAACCCTAAACATAACCCTAACCGCAACAAGAAGCTGAACCCGAGTTAGACCCGAAAAAACACGTACGGTGCCACTTTCTGCCATCCAAAAGTGCTCTCAGCGGAAGCCTTAGGGTACGCCTGAACTCCCTGGGGGAGCCTTTACGCAACCCCACACTCAACAGGACTCTGCGTCTTCACTCTTTCCAAACAACCCTAAACATAACCCTAACCGCAACAAGAAGCTCAACCCGAGTTAGACCCGAAAAAACACGTACGGTGCCACTTTCTGCCATCAAAAAGTGCTCTCAGCGGAAGCCTTTGGGTACACCTGAACTCCCTGGGGGAGCCTTTACGCAACCCCACACTCAACAGGACTCTGCGTCTTCACTCTTTCCTAACAACCCTAAACATAACCCTAACCGCAACAAGAAGCTCAACCCGAGTTAGACCCGAAAAAACACGTACGGTGCCACTTTCTGCCATCAAAAAGTGCTCTGAGCGGAAGCCTTTGGGTACACCTGAACTCCCTGGGGGAGCCTTTACGCAACCCCACACTCAACAGGACTCTGCGTCTTCACTCTTTCCTAACAACCCTAAACATAACCCTAACCGCAACAAGAAGCTGAACCCGAGTTAGACCCGAAAAAACACGTACGGTGCCACTTTCTGCCATCAAAAAGTGCTCTCAGCAGAAGCCTTTGTGTACACCTGAACGCCCTGGGGGAGCCTTTACGCAACCCCACACTCAACAGGACTCTGCGTCTTCACTCTTTCCTAACAACCCTAAACATAACCCTAACCGCAACAAGAAGCTGAACCCGAGTTAGACCCGAAAAAACACGTACGGTGCCACTTTCTGCCATCCAAAAGTGCTCTCAGCGGAAGCCTTTGGGTACACCTGAACTCCCTGGGGGAGCCTTTACGCAACCCCACACTCAACAGGACTCTGCGTCTTCACTCTTTCCTAACAACCCTAAACATAACCCTAACCGCAACAAGAAGCTGAACCCGAGTTAGACCCGAAAAAACACGTACGGTGCCACTTTCTGCCATTAAAAAGTGCTCTCAGCGGAAGCCTTTGGGTACACCTGAACTCCCTGGGGGAGCCTTTACGCAACCCCACACTCAACAGGACTCTGCGTCTTCACTCTTTCCTAACAACCCTAAACATAACCCTAACCGCAACAAGAAGCTGAACCCGAGTTAGACCCGAAAAAACACGGACGGTGCCACTTTCTGCCATCAAAAAGTGCTCTCAGCGGAAGCCTTAGGGTACACCTGACCTCCCTGGGGGAGCCTTTACGCAACCCCACACTCAACAGGACTCTGCGTCTTCACTCTTTCCTAACAACCCTAAACATAAGCCTAACCGCAACAAGAAGCTGAACCCGAGTTAGACCCGAAAAAACACGTACGGTGCCACTTTCTGCCATCCAAAAGTGCTCTCAGCGGAAGCCTTTGGGTACACCTGAACTCCCTGGGGGAGCCTTTACGCAACCCCACACTCAACAGGACTCTGCGTCTTCACTCTTTCCTAACAACCCTAAACATAACCCTAACCGCAACAAGAAGCTGAACCCGAGTTAGACCCGAAAAAACACGTACGGTGCGACTTTCTGCCATCAAAAAGTGCTCTCAGCGGAAGCCTTTGGGTACACCTGAACTCCCTGGGGGAGCCTTTACGCAACCCCACACTCAACAGGACTCTGTGTCTTCACTCTTTCCTAACAACCCTAAACATAACCCTAACCGCAACAAGAAGCTGAACCCGAGTTAGACCCGAAAAAACACGTACGGTGCCACTTTCTGCCATCAAAAAGTGCTCTCAGCGGAAGCCTTTGGGTACACCTGAACTCCCTGGGGGAGCCTTTACGCAACCCCACACTCAACAGGACTCTGCGTCTTCACTCTTTCCTAACAACCCTAAACATAACCCTAACCGGAACAAGAAGCTGAACCCGAGTTAGACCCGAAAAAACACGTACGGTGCCACTTTCTGCCATCAAAAAGTGCTCTCAGTGGAAGCCTTTGGGTACACCTGAACTCCCTGGGGGAGCCTTTACGCAACCCCACACTCAACAGGACTCTGCATCTTCACTCTTTCCTAACAACCCTAAACATAACCCTAACCGCAACAAGAAGCTGAACCCGAGTTAGACCTGAAAAAACACGTACGGTGCCACTTTCTGCCATCAAAAAGTGCTCTCAGCGGAAGCCTTTGGGTACACCTGAACTCCCTGGGGGAGCCTTTACGCAACCCCACACTCAACAGGACTCTGCGTCTTCACTCTTTCCTAACAACCCTAAACATAACCCTAACCACAACAAGAAGCTCAACCCGAGTTAGACCCGAAAAAACACGTACGGTGCCACTTTCTGCCATCAAAAAGTGCTCTCAGCGGAAGCCTTTGGGTACACCTGAACTCCCTGGGGGAGCCTTTACGCAACCCCACACTCAACAGGACTCTGCGTCTTCACTCTTTCCTAACAACCCTAAACATAACCCTAACCGCAACAAGAAGCTGAACCCGAGTTAGACCCGAAAAAACACGTACGGTGCCACTTTCTGCCATCAAAAAGTGCTCTCAGCGGAAGCCTTTGGGTACACCTGAACTCCCTGGGGGAGCCTTTACGCAACCCCACACTCAACAGGACTCTGCGTCTTCACTCTTTCCTAACAACCCTAAACATAACCCTAACCGCAACAAGAAGCTGAACCCGAGTTAGACCCGAAAAAACACGTACGGTGCCACTTTCTGCCATCAAAAAGTGCTCTCAGCGGAAGCCTTTGGGTACACCTGAACTCCCTGGGGGAGCCTTTACGCAACCCCACACTCAACAGGACTCTGCGTCTTCACTCTTTCCTAACAACCCTAAACATAACCCTAACCGCAACAAGAAGCTGAACCCGAGTTAGACCCGAAAAAAGACGTACGGTGCCACTTTCTGCCATCCAAAAGTGCTCTCAGCGGAAGCCTTTGGGTACACCTGAACTCCCTGGGGGAGCCTTTACGCAACCCCACACTCAACAGGACTCTGCGTCTTCACTCTTTCCAAACAACCCTAAACATAACCCTAACCGCAACAAGAAGCTGAACCCGAGTTAGACCCGAAAAAACACGTACGGTGCCACTTTCTGCCATCAAAAAGTGCTCTCAGCGGAAGCCTTTGGGTACACCTGAACTCCCTGGGGGAGCCTTTACGCAACCCCACACTCAACAGGACTCTGCGTCTTCACTCTTTCCTAACAACCCTAAACATAACCCTAACCGCAACAAGAAGCTGAACCCGAGTTAGACCCGAAAAAACACGTACTGTGCCACTTTCTGCCATCAAAAAGTGCTCTCAGCGGAAGCCTTTGGGTACACCTGAACTCCCTGGGGGAGCCTTTACGCAACCCCACACTCAACAGGACTCTGCGTCTTCACTCTTTCCTAACAACCCTAAACATAACCCTAACCGCAACAAGAAGCTGAACCCGAGTTAGACCCGAAAAAACACGTACGGTGCCACTTTCTGCCATCAAAAAGTGCTCTCAGCAGAAGCCTTTGGGTACACCTGAACTCCCTGGGGGAGCCTTTACGCAACCCCACACTCAACAGGACTCTGCGTCTTCACTCTTTCCTAACAACCCTAAACATAACCCTAACCGCAACAAGAAGCTGAACCCGAGTTAGACCCGAAAAAACACGTACGGTGCCACTTTCTGCCATCAAAAAGTGCTCTCAGCGGAAGCCTTTGGGTACACCTGAACGCCCTGGGGGAGCCTTTACGCAACCCCACACTCAACAGGACTCTGCGTCTTCACTCTTTCCTAACAACCCTAAACATAACCCTAACCGCAACAAGAAGCTGAACCCGAGTTAGACCCGAAAAAACACGTACTGTGCCACTTTCTGTCATCCAAAAGTGCTCTCAGCGGAAGCCTTTGGGTACACCTGAACTCCCTGGGGGAGCCTTTACGCAACCCCACACTCAACAGGACTCTGCGTCTTCACTCTTTCCTAACAACCCTAAACATAACCCTAACCGCAACAAGAAGCTGAACCCGAGTTAGACCCGAAAAAACACGTACGGTGCCACTTTCTGCCATCAAAAAGTGCTCTCAGCAGAAGCCTTTGGGTACACCTGAACTCCCTGGGGGAGCCTTTACGCAACCCCACACTCAACAGGACTCTGCGTCTTCACTCTTTCCTAACAACCCTAAACATAACCCTAACCGCAACAAGAAGCTGAACCCGAGTTAGACCCGAAAAAACACGTACGGTGCCACTTTCTGCCATCAAAAAGTGCTCTCAGCGGAAGCCTTTGGGTACACCTGAACTCCCTGGGGGAGCCTTTACGCAACCCCACACTCAACAGGACTCTGCGTCTTCACTCTTTCCTAACAACCCTAAACATAACCCTAACCGCAACAAGAAGCTGAACCCGAGTTAGACCCGAAAAAACACGTACGGTGCCACTTTCTGCCATCAAAAAGTGCTCTCAGCGGAAGCCTTAGGGTACACCTGACCTCCCTGGGGGAGCCTTTACGCAACCCCACACTCAACAGGACTCTGCGTCTTCACTCTTTCCTAACAACCCTAAACATAAGCCTAACCGCAACAAGAAGCTGAACCCGAGTTAGACCCGAAAAAACACGTACGGTGCCACTTTCTGCCATCCAAAAGTGCTCTCAGCGGAAGCCTTTGGGTACACCTGAACTCCCTGGGGGAGCCTTTACGCAACCCCACACTCAACAGGACTCTGCGTCTTCACTCTTTCCTAACAACCCTAAACATAACCCTAACCGCAACAAGAAGCTGAACCCGAGTTAGACCCGAAAAAACACGTACGGTGCCACTTTCTGCCATCAAAAAGTGCTCTCAGCGGAAGCCTTTGGGTACACCTGAACTCCCTGGGGGAGCCTTTACGCAACCCCGCACTCAACAGGACTCTGCGTCTTCACTCATTCCTAACAACCCTAAACATAACCCTAACCGCAACAAGAAGCTGAACCCGAGTTAGACCCGAAAAAACACGTACGGTGCCACTTTCTGCCATCAAAAAGTGCTCTCAGCGGAAGCCTTTGGGTACACCTGAACTCCCTGGGGGAGCCTTTACGCAACCCCACACTCAACAGGACTCTGCGTCTTCACTCTTTCCTAACAACCCTAAACATAACCCTAACCGGAACAAGAAGCTCAACCCGAGTTAGACCCGAAAAAACACGTACGGTGCCACTTTCTGCCATCAAAAAGTGCTCTCAGTGGAAGCCTTTGGGTACACCTGAACTCCCTGGGGGAGCCTTTACGCAACCCCACACTCAACAGGACTCTGCATCTTCACTCTTTCCTAACAACCCTAAACATAACCCTAACCGCAACAAGAAGCTGAACCCGAGTTAGACCCGAAAAAACACGTACGGTGCCACTTTCTGCCATCCAAAAGTGCTCTCAGCGGAAGCCTTTGGGTACACCTGAACTCCCTGGGGGAGCCTTTACGCAACCCCACACTCAACAGGACTCTGCGTCTTCACTCTTTCCTAACAACCCTAAACATAACCCTAACCACAACAAGAAGCTCAACCCGAGTTAGACCCGAAAAAACACGTACGGTGCCACTTTCTGCCATCAAAAAGTGCTCTCAGCGGAAGCCTTTGGGTACACCTGAACTCCCTGGGGGAGCCTTTACGCAACCCCACACTCAACAGGACTCTGCGTCTTCACTCTTTCCTAACAACCCTAAACATAACCCTAACCGCAACAAGAAGCTGAACCCGAGTTAGACCCGAAAAAACACGTACGGTGCCACTTTCTGCCATCAAAAAGTGCTCTCAGCGGAAGCCTTTGGGTACACCTGAACTCCCTGGGGGAGCCTTTACGCAACCCCACACTCAACAGGACTCTGCGTCTTCACTCTTTCCTAACAACCCTAAACATAACCCTAACCGCAACAAGAAGCTGAACCCGAGTTAGACCCGAAAAAACACGTACGGTGCCACTTTCTGCCATCAAAAAGTGCTCTCAGCGGAAGCCTTTGGGTACACCTGAACTCCCTGGGGGAGCCTTTACGCAACCCCACACTCAACAGGACTCTGCGTCTTCACTCTTTCCTAACAACCCTAAACATAACCCTAACCGCAACAAGAAGCTGAACCCGAGTTAGACCCGAAAAAAGACGTACGGTGCCACTTTCTGCCATCCAAAAGTGCTCTCAGCGGAAGCCTTTGGGTACACCTGAACTCCCTGGGGGAGCCTTTACGCAACCCCACACTCAACAGGACTCTGCGTCTTCACTCTTTCCAAACAACCCTAAACATAACCCTAACCGCAACAAGAAGCTCAACCCGAGTTAGACCCGAAAAAACACGTACGGTGCCACTTTCTGCCATCAAAAAGTGCTCTCAGCGGAAGCCTTTGGGTACACCTGAACTCCCTGGGGGAGCCTTTACGCAACCCCACACTCAACAGGACTCTGCGTCTTCACTCTTTCCTAACAACCCTAAACATAACCCTAACCGCAACAAGAAGCTGAACCCGAGTTAGACCCGAAAAAACACGTACTGTGCCACTTTCTGCCAGCAAAAAGTGCTCTCAGCGGAAGCCTTTGGGTACACCTGAACTCCCTGGGGGAGCCTTTACGCAACCCCACACTCAACAGGACTCTGCGTCTTCACTCTTTCCTAACAACCCTAAACATAACCCTAACCGCAACAAGAAGCTGAACCCGAGTTAGACCCGAAAAAACACGTACGGTGCCACTTTCTGCCATCAAAAAGTGCTCTCAGCAGAAGCCTTTGGGTACACCTGAACTCCCTGGGGGAGCCTTTACGCAACCCCACACTCAACAGGACTCTGCGTCTTCACTCTTTCCTAACAACCCTAAACATAACCCTAACCGCAACAAGAAGCTGAACCCGAGTTAGACCCGAAAAAACACGTACGGTGCCACTTTCTGCCATCAAAAAGTGCTCTCAGCGGAAGCCTTTGGGTACACCTGAACGCCCTGGGGGAGCCTTTACGCAACCCCACACTCAACAGGACTCTGCGTCTTCACTCTTTCCTAACAACCCTAAACATAACCCTAACCGCAACAAGAAGCTGAACCCGAGTTAGACCCGAAAAAACACGTACGGTGCCACTTTCTGCCATCCAAAAGTGCTCTCAGCGGAAGCCTTTGGGTACACCTGAACTCCCTGGGGGAGCCTTTACGCAACCCCACACTCAACAGGACTCTGCGTCTTCACTCTTTCCTAACAACCCTAAACATAACCCTAACCGCAACAAGAAGCTGAACCCGAGTTAGACCCGAAAAAACACGTACGGTGCCACTTTCTGCCATTAAAAAGTGCTCTCAGCGGAAGCCTTTGGGTACACCTGAACTCCCTGGGGGAGCCTTTACGCAACCCCACACTCAACAGGACTCTGCGTCTTCACTCTTTCCTAACAACCCTAAACATAACCCTAACCGCAACAAGAAGCTGAACCCGAGTTAGACCCGAAAAAACACGTACGGTGCCACTTTCTGCCATCAAAAAGTGCTCTCAGCGGAAGCCTTAGGGTACACCTGACCTCCCTGGGGGAGCCTTTACGCAACCCCACACTCAACAGGACTCTGCGTCTTCACTCTTTCCTAACAACCCTAAACATAACCCTAACCGCAACAAGAAGCTGAACCCGAGTTAGACCCGAAAAAACACGTACGGTGCCACTTTCTGCCATCAAAAAGTGCTCTCAGCGGAAGCCTTTGGGTACACCTGAACTCCCTGGGGGAGCCTTTACGCAACCCCACACTCAACAGGACTCTGCGTCTTCACTCTTTCCTAACAACCCTAAACATAACCCTAACCGCAACAAGAAGCTGAACCCGAGTTAGACCCGAAAAAACACGTACGGTGCCACTTTCTGCCATCAAAAAGTGCTCTCAGCGGAAGCCTTAGGGTACACCTGACCTCCCTGGGGGAGCCTTTACGCAACCCCACACTCAACAGGACTCTGCGTCTTCACTCTTTCCTAACAGCCCTAAACATAAGCCTAACCGCAACAAGAAGCTGAACCCGAGTTAGACCCGAAAAAACACGTACGGTGCCACTTTCTGCCATCCAAAAGTGCTCTCAGCGGAAGCCTTTGGGTACACCTGAACTCCCTGGGGGAGCCTTTACGCAACCCCACACTCAACAGGACTCTGCGTCTTCACTCTTTCCTAACAACCCTAAACATAACCCTAACCGCAACAAGAAGCTGAACCCGAGTTAGACCCGAAAAAACACGTACGGTGCCACTTTCTGCCACCAAAAAGTGCTCTCAGCGGAAGCCTTAGGGTACACCTGACCTCCCTGGGGGAGCCTTTACGCAACCCCACACTCAACAGGACTCTGCGTCTTCACTCTTTCCTAACAGCCCTAAACATAAGCCTAACCGCAACAAGAAGCTGAACCCGAGTTAGACCCGAAAAAACACGTACGGTGCCACTTTCTGCCATCCAAAAGTGCTCTCAGCGGAAGCCTTTGGGTACACCTGAACTCCCTGGGGGAGCCTTTACGCAACCCCACACTCAACAGGACTCTGCGTCTTCACTCTTTCCTAACAACCCTAAACATAACCCTAACCGCAACAAGAAGCTGAACCCGAGTTAGACCCGAAAAAACACGTACGGTGCCACTTTCTGCCATCAAAAAGTGCTCTCAGCGGAAGCCTTTGGGTACACCTGAACTCCCTGGGGGAGCCTTTACGCAACCCCACACTCAACAGGACTCTGCGTCTTCACTCTTTCCTAACAACCCTAAACATAACCCTAACCGGAAGAAGAAGCTCAACCCGAGTTAGACCCGAAAAAACACGTACGGTGCCACTTTCTGCCATCAAAAAGTGCTCTCAGTGGAAGCCTTTGGGTACACCTGAACTCCCTGGGGGAGCCTTTACGCAACCCCACACTCAACAGGACTCTGCATCTTCACTCTTTCCTAACAACCCTAAACATAACCCTAACCGCAACAAGAAGCTGAACCCGAGTTAGACCCGAAAAAACACGTACGGTGCCACTTTCTGCCATCAAAAAGTGCTCTCAGCGGAAGCCTTTGGGTACACCTGAACTCCCTGGGGGAGCCTTTACGCAACCCCACACTCAACAGGACTCTGCGTCTTCACTCTTTCCTAACAACCCTAAACATAACCCTAACCACAACAAGAAGCTCAACCCGAGTTAGACCCGAAAAAACACGTACGGTGCCACTTTCTGCCATCAAAAAGTGCTCTCAGCGGAAGCCTTTGGGTACACCTGAACTCCCTGGGGGAGCCTTTACGCAACCCCACACTCAACAGGACTCTGCGTCTTCACTCTTTCCTAACAACCCTAAACATAACCCTAACCGCAACAAGAAGCTGAACCCGAGTTAGACCCGAAAAAACACGTACGGTGCCACTTTCTGCCATCAAAAAGTGCTCTCAGCGGAAGCCTTTGGGTACACCTGAACTCCCTGGGGGAGCCTTTACGCAACCCCACACTCAACAGGACTCTGCGTCTTCACTCTTTCCTAACAACCCTAAACATAACCCTAACCGCAACAAGAAGCTGAACCCGAGTTAGACCCGAAAAAACACGTACGGTGCCACTTTCTGCCATCAAAAAGTGCTCTCAGCGGAAGCCTTTGGGTACACCTGAACTCCCTGGGGGAGCCTTTACGCAACCCCACACTCAACAGGACTCTGCGTCTTCACTCTTTCCTAACAACCCTAAACATAACCCTAACCGCAACAAGAAGCTGAACCCGAGTTAGACCCGAAAAAAGACGTACGGTGCCACTTTCTGCCATCCAAAAGTGCTCTCAGCGGAAGCCTTTGGGTACACCTGAACTCCCTGGGGGAGCCTTTACGCAACCCCACACTCAACAGGACTCTGCGTCTTCACTCTTTCCAAACAACCCTAAACATAACCCTAACCGCAACAAGAAGCTGAACCCGAGTTAGACCCGAAAAAACACGTACGGTGCCACTTTCTGCCATCAAAAAGTGCTCTCAGCGGAAGCCTTTGGGTACACCTGAACTCCCTGGGGGAGCCTTTACGCAACCCCACACTCAACAGGACTCTGCGTCTTCACTCTTTCCTAACAACCCTAAACATAACCCTAACCGCAACAAGAAGCTGAACCCGAGTTAGACCCGAAAAAACACGTACTGTGCCACTTTCTGCCATCAAAAAGTGCTCTCAGCGGAAGCCTTTGGGTACACCTGAACTCCCTGGGGGAGCCTTTACGCAACCCCACACTCAACAGGACTCTGCGTCTTCACTCTTTCCTAACAACCCTAAACATAACCCTAACCGCAACAAGAAGCTGAACCCGAGTTAGACCCGAAAAAACACGTACGGTGCCACTTTCTGCCATCAAAAAGTGCTCTCAGCAGAAGCCTTTGGGTACACCTGAACTCCCTGGGGGAGCCTTTACGCAACCCCACACTCAACAGGACTCTGCGTCTTCACTCTTTCCTAACAACCCTAAACATAACCCTAACCGCAACAAGAAGCTGAACCCGAGTTAGACCCGAAAAAACACGTACGGTGCCACTTTCTGCCATCAAAAAGTGCTCTCAGCGGAAGCCTTTGGGTACACCTGAACGCCCTGGGGGAGCCTTTACGCAACCCCACACTCAACAGGACTCTGCGTCTTCACTCTTTCCTAACAACCCTAAACATAACCCTAACCGCAACAAGAAGCTGAACCCGAGTTAGACCCGAAAAAACACGTACGGTGCCACTTTCTGCCATCCAAAAGTGCTCTCAGCGGAAGCCTTTGGGTACACCTGAACTCCCTGGGGGAGCCTTTACGCAACCCCACACTCAACAGGACTCTGCGTCTTCACTCTTTCCTAACAACCCTAAACATAACCCTAACCGCAACAAGAAGCTGAACCCGAGTTAGACCCGAAAAAACACGTACGGTGCCACTTTCTGCCATCAAAAAGTGCTCTCAGCGGAAGCCTTTGGGTACACCTGAACTCCCTGGGGGAGCCTTTACGCAACCCCACACTCAACAGGACTCTGCGTCTTCACTCTTTCCTAACAACCCTAAACATAACCCTAACCGCAACAAGAAGCTGAACCCGAGTTAGACCCGAAAAAACACGTACGGTGCCACTTTCTGCCATCAAAAAGTGCTCTCAGCGGAAGCCTTAGGGTACACCTGACCTCCCTGGGGGAGCCTTTACGCAACCCCACACTCAACAGGACTCTGCGTCTTCACTCTTTCCTAACAACCCTAAACATAACCCTAACCGCAACAAGAAGCTGAACCCGAGTTAGACCCGAAAAAACACGTACGGTGCCACTTTCTGCCATCAAAAAGTGCTCTCAGCGGAAGCCTTTGGGTACACCTGAACTCCCTGGGGGAGCCTTTACGCAACCCCACACTCAACAGGACTCTGCGTCTTCACTCTTTCCTAACAACCCTAAACATAAGCCTAACCGCAACAAGAAGCTGAACCCGAGTTAGACCCGAAAAAACACGTACGGTGCCACTTTCTGCCATCAAAAAGTGCTCTCAGCGGAAGCCTTAGGGTACACCTGACCTCCCTGGGGGAGCCTTTACGCAACCCCACACTCAACAGGACTCTGCGTCTTCACTCTTTCCTAACAGCCCTAAACATAAGCCTAACCGCAACAAGAAGCTGAACCCGAGTTAGACCCGAAAAAACACGTACGGTGCCACTTTCTGCCATCCAAAAGTGCTCTCAGCGGAAGCCTTTGGGTACACCTGAACTCCCTGGGGGAGCCTTTACGCAACCCCACACTCAACAGGACTCTGCGTCTTCACTCTTTCCTAACAACCCTAAACATAAGCCTAACCGCAACAAGAAGCTGAACCCGAGTTAGACCCGAAAAAACACGTACGGTGCCACTTTCTGCCATCCGAAAGTGCTCTCAGCGGAAGCCTTTGGGTACACCTGAACTCCCTGGGGGAGCCTTTACGCAACCCCACACTCAACAGGACTCTGCGTCTTCACTCTTTCCTAACAACCCTAAACATAACCCTAACCGCAACAAGAAGCTGAACCCGAGTTAGACCCGAAAAAACACGTACGGTGCCACTTTCTGCCATCAAAAAGTGCTCTCAGCGGAAGCCTTTGGGTACACCTGAACTCCCTGGGGGAGCCTTTACGCAACCCCACACTCAACAGGACTCTGCGTCTTCACTCTTTCCTAACAACCCTAAACATAACCCTAACCGCAACAAGAAGCTGAACCCGAGTTAGACCCGAAAAAACACGTACGGTGCCACTTTCTGCCATCCAAAAGTGCTCTCAGCGGAAGCCTTTGGGTACACCTGAACTCCCTGGGGGAGCCTTTACGCAACCCCACACTCAACAGGACTCTGCGTCTTCACTCTTTCCAAACAACCCTAAACATAACCCTAACCGCAACAAGAAGCTCAACCCGAGTTAGACCCGAAAAAACACGTACGGTGCCACTTTCTGCCATCAAAAAGTGCTCTCAGCGGAAGCCTTTGGGTACACCTGAACTCCCTGGGGGAGCCTTTACGCAACCCCACACTCAACAGGACTCTGCGTCTTCACTCTTTCCTAACAACCCTAAATATAACCCTAACCGCAACAAGAAGCTGAACCCGAGTTAGACCCGAAAAAACACGTACTGTGCCACTTTCTGCCATCAAAAAGTGCTCTCAGCGGAAGCCTTTGGGTACACCTGAACTCCCTGGGGGAGCCTTTACGCAACCCCACACTCAACAGGACTCTGCGTCTTCACTCTTTCCTAACAACCCTAAACATAACCCTAACCGCAACAAGAAGCTGAACCCGAGTTAGACCCGAAAAAACACGTACGGTGCCACTTTCTGCCATCAAAAAGTGCTCTCAGCAGAAGCCTTTGGGTACACCTGAACTCCCTGGGGGAGCCTTTACGCAACCCCACACTCAACAGGACTCTGCGTCTTCACTCTTTCCTAACAACCCTAAACATAAGCCTAACCGCAACAAGAAGCTGAACCCGAGTTAGACCCGAAAAAACACGTACGGTGCCACTTTCTGCCATCAAAAAGTGCTCTCAGCGGAAGCCTTTGTGTACACCTGAACGCCCTGGGGGAGCCTTTACGCAACCCCACACTCAACAGGACTCTGCGTCTTCACTCTTTCCTAACAACCCTAAACATAACCCTAACCGCAACAAGAAGCTGAACCCGAGTTAGACCCGAAAAAACACGTACGGTGCCACTTTCTGCCATCCAAAAGTGCTCTCAGCGGAAGCCTTTGGGTACACCTGAACTCCCTGGGGGAGCCTTTACGCAACCCCACACTCAACAGGACTCTGCGTCTTCACTCTTTCCTAACAACCCTAAACATAACCCTAACCGCAACAAGAAGCTGAACCCGAGTTAGACCCGAAAAAACACGTACGGTGCCACTTTCTGCCATTAAAAAGTGCTCTCAGCGGAAGCCTTTGGGTACACCTGAACTCCCTGGGGGAGCCTTTACGCAACCCCACACTCAACAGGACTCTGCGTCTTCACTCTTTCCTAACAACCCTAAACATAACCCTAACCGCAACGAGAAGCTGAACCCGAGTTAGACCCGAAAAAACACGTACGGTGCCACTTTCTGCCATCAAAAAGTGCTCTCAGCGGAAGCCTTAGGGTACACCTGACCTCCCTGGGGGAGCCTTTACGCAACCCCACACTCAACAGGACTCTGCGTCTTCACTCTTTCCTAACAACCCTAAACATAACCCTAACCGCAACAAGAAGCTGAACCCGAGTTAGACCCGAAAAAACACGTACGGTGCCACTTTCTGCCATCAAAAAGTGCTCTCAGCGGAAGCCTTTGGGTACACCTGAACTCCCTGGGGGAGCCTTTACGCAACCCCACACTCAACAGGACTCTGCGTCTTCACTCTTTCCTAACAACCCTAAACATAACCCTAACCGCAACAAGAAGCTGAACCCGAGTTAGACCCGAAAAAACACGTACGGTGCCACTTTCTGCCATCAAAAAGTGCTCTCAGCGGAAGCCTTAGGGTACACCTGACCTCCCTGGGGGAGCCTTTACGCAACCCCACACTCAACAGGACTCTGCGTCTTCACTCTTTCCTAACAGCCCTAAACATAAGCCTAACCGCAACAAGAAGCTGAACCCGAGTTAGACCCGAAAAAACACGTACGGTGCCACTTTCTGCCATCCAAAAGTGCTCTCAGCGGAAGCCTTTGGGTACACCTGAACTCCCTGGGGGAGCCTTTACGCAACCCCACACTCAACAGGACTCTGCGTCTTCACTCTTTCCTAACAACCCTAAACATAACCCTAACCGCAACAAGAAGCTGAACCCGAGTTAGACCCGAAAAAAGACGTACGGTGCCACTTTCTGCCACCAAAAAGTGCTCTCAGCGGAAGCCTTTGGGTACACCTGACCTCCCTGGGGGAGCCTTTACGCAACCCCGCACTCAACAGGACTCTGCGTCTTCACTCATTCCTAACAACCCTAAACATAACCCTAACCGCAACAAGAAGCTGAACCCGAGTTAGACCCGAAAAAACACGTACGGTGCCACTTTCTGCCATCAAAAAGTGCTCTCAGCGGAAGCCTTTGGGTACACCTGAACTCCCTGGGGGAGCCTTTACGCAACCCCACACTCAACAGGACTCTGCGTCTTCACTCTTTCCTAACAACCCTAAACATAACCCTAACCGGAACAAGAAGCTCAACCCGAGTTAGACCCGAAAAAACACGTACGGTGCCACTTTCTGCCATCAAAAAGTGCTCTCAGTGGAAGCCTTTGGGTACACCTGAACTCCCTGGGGGAGCCTTTACGCAACCCCACACTCAACAGGACTCTGCATCTTCACTCTTTCCTAACAACCCTAAACATAACCCTAACCGCAACAAGAAGCTGAACCCGAGTTAGACCCGAAAAAACACGTACGGTGCCACTTTCTGCCATCAAAAAGTGCTCTCAGCGGAAGCCTTTGGGTACACCTGAACTCCCTGGGGGAGCCTTTACGCAACCCCACACTCAACAGGACTCTGCGTCTTCACTCTTTCCTAACAACCCTAAACATAACCCTAACCGCAACAAGAAGCTGAACCCGAGTTAGACCCGAAAAAACACGTACGGTGCCACTTTCTGCCATCAAAAAGTGCTCTCAGCGGAAGCCTTTGGGTACACCTGAACTCCCTGGGGGAGCCTTTACGCAACCCCACACTCAACAGGACTCTGCGTCTTCACTCTTTCCTAACAACCCTAAACATAAGCCTAACCGCAACAAGAAGCTGAACCCGAGTTAGACCCGAAAAAACACGTACGGTGCCACTTTCTGCCATCCGAAAGTGCTCTCAGCGGAAGCCTTTGGGTACACCTGAACTCCCTGGGGGAGCCTTTACGCAACCCCACACTCAACAGGACTCTGCGTCTTCACTCTTTCCTAACAACCCTAAACATAACCCTAACCGCAACAAGAAGCTGAACCCGAGTTAGACCCGAAAAAACACGTACGGTGCCACTTTCTGCCATCAAAAAGTGCTCTCAGCGGAAGCCTTTGGGTACACCTGAACTCCCTGGGGGAGCCTTTACGCAACCCCACACTCAACAGGACTCTGCGTCTTCACTCTTTCCTAACAACCCTAAACATAACCCTAACCGCAACAAGAAGCTGAACCCGAGTTAGACCCGAAAAAACACGTACTGTGCCACTTTCTGCCATCCAAAAGTGCTCTCAGCGGAAGCCTTTGGGTACACCTGAACTCCCTGGGGGAGCCTTTACGCAACCCCACACTCAACAGGACTCTGCGTCTTCACTCTTTCCTAACAACCCTAAACATAACCCTAACCGCAACAAGAAGCTCAACCCGAGTTAGACCCGAAAAAACACGTACGGTGCCACTTTCTGCCATCAAAAAGTGCTCTCAGCAGAAGCCTTTGGGTACACCTGAACTCCCTGGGGGAGCCTTTACGCAACCCCACACTCAACAGGACTCTGCGTCTTCACTCTTTCCTAACAACCCTAAACATAACCCTAACCGCAACAAGAAGCTGAACCCGAGTTAGACCCGAAAAAACACGTACGGTGCCACTTTCTGCCATCAAAAAGTGCTCTGAGCGGAAGCCTTTGGGTACACCTGAACTCCCTGGGGGAGCCTTTACGCAACCCCACACTCAACAGGACTCTGCGTCTTCACTCTTTCCTAACAACCCTAAACATAACCCTAACCGCAACAAGAAGCTGAACCCGAGTTAGACCCGAAAAAACACGTACGGTGCCACTTTCTGCCATCAAAAAGTGCTCTCAGCGGAAGCCTTTGGGTACACCTGACCTCCCTGGGGGAGCCTTTACGCAACCCCACACTCAACAGGACTCTGCGTCTTCACTCTTTCCTAACAACCCTAAACATAACTGTAACCGCAACAAGAAGCTGAACCCGAGTTAGACCCGAAAAAACACGTACGGTGCCACTTTCTGCCATCAAAAAGTGCTCTCAGCGGAAGCCTTTGGGTACACCTGAACTCCCTGGGGGAGCCTTTACGCAACCCCACACTCAACAGGACTCTGCGTCTTCACTCTTTCCTAACAACCCTAAACATAACCCTAACCGCAACAAGAAGCTCAACCCGAGTTAGACCCGAAAAAACACGTACGGTGCCACTTTCTGCCATCAAAAAGTGCTCTCAGCGGAAGCCTTTGGGTACACCTGAACTCCCTGGGGGAGCCTTTACGCAACCCCACACTCAACAGGACTCTGCGTCTTCACTCTTTCCTAACAACCCTAAACATAACCCTAACCGCAACAAGAAGCTGAACCCGAGTTAGACCCGAAAAAACACGTACGGTGCCACTTTCTGCCATCAAAAAGTGCTCTCAGCGGAAGCCTTAGGGTACACCTGACCTCCCTGGGGGAGCCTTTACGCAACCCCACACTCAACAGGACTCTGCGTCTTCACTCTTTCCTAACAACCCTAAACATAACCCTAACCGCAACAAGAAGCTGAACCCGAGTTAGACCCGAAAAAACACGTACGGTGCCACTTTCTGCCATCAAAAAGTGCTCTCAGCGGAAGCCTTAGGGTACACCTGACCTCCCTGGGGGAGCCTTTACGCAACCCCACACTCAACAGGACTCTGCGTCTTCACTCTTTCCTAACAGCCCTAAACATAAGCCTAACCGCAACAAGAAGCTGAACCCGAGTTAGACCCGAAAAAACACGTACGGTGCCACTTTCTGCCATCCAAAAGTGCTCTCAGCGGAAGCCTTTGGGTACACCTGAACTCCCTGGGGGAGCCTTTACGCAACCCCACACTCAACAGGACTCTGCGTCTTCACTCTTTCCTAACAACCCTAAACATAACCCTAACCGCAACAAGAAGCTGAACCCGAGTTAGACCCGAAAAAAGACGTACGGTGCCACTTTCTGCCACCAAAAAGTGCTCTCAGCGGAAGCCTTTGGGTACACCTGAACTCCCTGGGGGAGCCTTTACGCAACCCCGCACTCAACAGGACTCTGCGTCTTCACTCATTCCTAACAACCCTAAACATAACCCTAACCGCAACAAGAAGCTGAACCCGAGTTAGACCCGAAAAAACACGTACGGTGCCACTTTCTGCCATCAAAAAGTGCTCTCAGCGGAAGCCTTTGGGTACACCTGAACTCCCTGGGGGAGCCTTTACGCAACCCCACACTCAACAGGACTCTGCGTCTTCACTCTTTCCTAACAACCCTAAACATAACCCTAACCGGAACAAGAAGCTCAACCCGAGTTAGACCCGAAAAAACACGTACGGTGCCACTTTCTGCCATCAAAAAGTGCTCTCAGTGGAAGCCTTTGGGTACACCTGAACTCCCTGGGGGAGCCTTTACGCAACCCCACACTCAACAGGACTCTGCATCTTCACTCTTTCCTAACAACCCTAAACATAACCCTAACCGCAACAAGAAGCTGAACCCGAGTTAGACCCGAAAAAACACGTACGGTGCCACTTTCTGCCATCAAAAAGTGCTCTCAGCGGAAGCCTTTGGGTACACCTGAACTCCCTGGGGGAGCCTTTACGCAACCCCACACTCAACAGGACTCTGCGTCTTCACTCTTTCCTAACAACCCTAAACATAACCCTAACCGCAACAAGAAGCTGAACCCGAGTTAGACCCGAAAAAACACGTACGGTGCCACTTTCTGCCATCAAAAAGTGCTCTCAGCGGAAGCCTTTGGGTACACCTGAACTCCCTGGGGGAGCCTTTACGCAACCCCACACTCAACAGGACTCTGCGTCTTCACTCTTTCCTAACAACCCTAAACATAAGCCTAACCGCAACAAGAAGCTGAACCCGAGTTAGACCCGAAAAAGCACGTACGGTGCCACTTTCTGCCATCCGAAAGTGCTCTCAGCGGAAGCCTTTGGGTACACCTGAACTCCCTGGGGGAGCCTTTACGCAACCCCACACTCAACAGGACTCTGCGTCTTCACTCTTTCCTAACAACCCTAAACATAACCCTAACCGCAACAAGAAGCTGAACCCGAGTTAGACCCGAAAAAACACGTACGGTGCCACTTTCTGCCATCAAAAAGTGCTCTCAGCGGAAGCCTTTGGGTACACCTGAACTCCCTGGGGGAGCCTTTACGCAACCCCACACTCAACAGGACTCTGCGTCTTCACTCTTTCCTAACAACCCTAAACATAACCCTAACCGCAACAAGAAGCTGAACCCGAGTTAGACCCGAAAAAACACGTACTGTGCCACTTTCTGCCATCCAAAAGTGCTCTCAGCGGAAGCCTTTGGGTACACCTGAACTCCCTGGGGGAGCCTTTACGCAACCCCACACTCAACAGGACTCTGCGTCTTCACTCTTTCCTAACAACCCTAAACATAACCCTAACCGCAACAAGAAGCTGAACCCGAGTTAGACCCGAAAAAACACGTACGGTGCCACTTTCTGCCATCAAAAAGTGCTCTCAGCAGAAGCCTTTGGGTACACCTGAACTCCCTGGGGGAGCCTTTACGCAACCCCACACTCAACAGGACTCTGCGTCTTCACTCTTTCCTAACAACCCTAAACATAACCCTAACCGCAACAAGAAGCTGAACCCGAGTTAGACCCGAAAAAACACGTACGGTGCCACTTTCTGCCATCAAAAAGTGCTCTCAGCGGAAGCCTTTGGGTACACCTGACCTCCCTGGGGGAGCCTTTACGCAACCCCACACTCAACAGGACTCTGCGTCTTCACTCTTTCCTAACAACCCTAAACATAACCCTAACCGCAACAAGAAGCTGAACCCGAGTTAGACCCGAAAAAACACGTACGGTGCCACTTTCTGCCATCAAAAAGTGCTCTCAGCGGAAGCCTTTGGGTACACCTGACCTCCCTGGGGGAGCCTTTACGCAACCCCACACTCAACAGGACTCTGCGTCTTCACTCTTTCCTAACAACCCTAAACATAACCCTAACCGCAACAAGAAGCTGAACCCGAGTTAGACCCGAAAAAACACGTACGGTGCCACTTTCTGCCATCAAAAAGTGCTCTCAGCGGAAGCCTTTGGGTACACCTGAACTCCCTGGGGGAGCCTTTACGCAACCCCACACTCAACAGGACTCTGCGTCTTCACTCTTTCCTAACAACCCTAAACATAACCCTAACCGCAACAAGAAGCTGAACCCGAGTTAGACCCGAAAAAACACGTACGGTGCCACTTTCTGCCATCAAAAAGTGCTCTCAGCGGAAGCCTTTGGGTACACCTGAACTCCCTGGGGGAGCCTTTACGCAACCCCACACTCAACAGGACTCTGCGTCTTCACTCTTTCCTAACAACCCTAAACATAACCCTTACCGCAACAATAAGCTGAACCCGAGTTAGACCCGAAAAAACACGTACGGTGCCACTTTCTGCCATCCAAAAGTGCTCTCAGCGGAAGCCTTTGGGTACACCTGAACTCCCTGGGGGAGCCTTTACGCAACCCCACACTCAACAGGACTCTGCGTCTTCACTCTTTCCAAACAACCCTAAACATAACCCTAACCGGAACAAGAAGCTGAACCCGAGTTAGACCCGAAAAAACACGTACGGTGCCACT
>NW_028153845.1:20000-65000 GCF_964211835.1 Anser anser | reverse complement strand
TTTCCTAACAACCCTAAACATAACCCTAACCGCAACAAGAAGCTGAACCCGAGTTAGACCCGAAAAAACACGTACGGTGCCACTTTCTGCCAACAAAAAGTGCTCCCAGCAGAAGCCTTTGGGTACACCTGAACTCCCTGGGGGAGCCTTTACGCAACCCCACACTCAACAGGACTCTGCGTCTTCACTCTTTCCTAACAACCCTAAACATAACCCTAACCGCAACAAGAAGCTGAACCCGAGTTAGACCCGAAAAAACACGTACAGTGCCACTTTCTGCCATCAAAAAGTGCTCTCAGTGGAAGCCTTTGGGTACACCTGAACTCCCTGGGGGAGCCTTTACGGAACCCCACACTCAACAGGACTCTGCGTCTTCACTCTTTCCTAACAACCCTAAACATAACCCTAACCGCAACAAGAAGCTGAACCCGAGTTAGACCCGAAAAAACACGTACGGTGCCACTTTCTGCCATCAAAAAGTGCTCTCAGCGGAAGCCTTTGGGTACACCTGAACTCCCTGGGGGAGCCTTTACGCAACCCCACACTCAACAGGACTCTGCGTCTTCACTCTTTCCTAACAACCCTAAACATAACCCTAACCGCAACAAGAAGCTGAACCCGAGTTAGACCCGAAAAAACACGTACGGTGCCACTTTCTGCCATCAAAAAGTGCTCTCAGCGGAAGCCTTTGGGTACACCTGAACTCCCTGGGGGAGCCTTTACGCAACCCCACACTCAACAGGACTCTGCGTCTTCACTCTTTCCTAACAACCCTAAACATAACCCTAACCGCAACAAGAAGCTGAACCCGAGTTAGACCTGAAAAAACACGTACGGTGCCACTTTCTGCCATCAAAAAGTGCTCTCAGCGGAAGCCTTTGGGTACACCTGAACTCCCTGGGGGAGCCTTTACGCAACCCCACACTCAACAGGACTCTGCGTCTTCACTCTTTCCTAACAACCCTAAACATAACCCTAACCGCAACAAGAAGCTGAACCCGAGTTAGACCCGAAAAAACACGTACGGTGCCACTTTCTGCCATCAAAAAGTGCTCTCAGCAGAAGCCTTTGGGTACACCTGAACTCCCTGGGGGAGTCTTTACACAACCCCACACTCAACAGGACTCTGCGTCTTCACTCTTTCCTAACAACCCTAAATATAACCCTAACCGCAACAAGAAGCTGAACCCGAGTTAGACCCGAAAAAACACGTACGGTGCCACTTTCTGCCATCAAAAAGTGCTCTCAGCGGAAGCCTTTGGGTACACCTGAACTCCCTGGGGGAGCCTTTACGCAACCCCACACTCAACAGGACTCTGCGTCTTCACTCTTTCCTAACAACCCTAAACATAACCCTAACCGCAACAAGAAGCTGAACCCGAGTTAGACCCGAAAAAACACGTACGGTGCCACTTTCTGCCATCAAAAATTGCTCTCAGCGGAAGCCTTGGGTACACCTGAACTCCCTGGGGGAGCCTTTACGCAACCCCACACTCAACAGGACTCTGCGTCTTCACTCTTTCCTAACAACCCTAAACATAACCCTAACCGCAACAAGAAGCTGAACCCGAGTTAGACCCGAAAAAACACGTACGGTGCCACTTTCTGCCATCAAAAAGTGCTCTCAGCGGAAGCCTTTGGGTACACCTGAACTCCCTGGGGGAGCCTTTACGCAACCCCACACTCAACAGGACTCTGCGTCTTCACTCTTTCCTAACAACCCTAAACATAACCCTAACCGCAACAAGAAGCTGAACCCGAGTTAGACCCGAAAAAACACGGACGGTGCCACTTTCTGCCATCAAAAAGTGCTCTCAGTGGAAGCCTTTGGGTACACCTGAACTCCCTGGGGGAGCCTTTACGCAACCCCACACTCAACAGGACTCTGCGTCTTCACTCTTTCCTAACAACCCTAAACATAACCCTAACCGCAACAAGAAGCTGAACCCGAGTTAGACCCGAAAAAACACGTACGGTGCCACTTTCTGCCATCAAAAAGTGCTCTCAGCGGAAGCCTTTGGGTACACCTGAACTCCCTGGGGGAGCCTTTACGCAACCCCACACTCAACAGGACTCTGCGTCTTCACTCTTTCCTAACAACCCTAAACATAACCCTAACCGCAACAAGAAGCTGAACCCGAGTTAGACCCGAAAAAACACGTACGGTGCCACTTTCTGCCATCAAAAAGTGCTCTCAGCAGAAGCCTTTGGGTACACCTGAACTCCCTGGGGGAGTCTTTACACAACCCCACACTCAACAGGACTCTGCGTCTTCACTCTTTCCTAACAACCCTAAATATAACCCTAACCGCAACAAGAAGCTGAACCCGAGTTAGACCCGAAAAAACACGTACGGTGCCACTTTCTGCCATCAAAAAGTGCTCTCAGCGGAAGCCTTTGGGTACACCTGAACTCCCTGGGGGAGCCTTTACGCAACCCCACACTCAACAGGACTCTGCGTCTTCACTCTTTCCTAACAACCCTAAACATAACCCTAACCGCAACAAGAAGCTGAACCCGAGTTAGACCCGAAAAAACACGTACGGTGCCACTTTCTGCCATCAAAAATTGCTCTCAGCGGAAGCCTTGGGTACACCTGAACTCCCTGGGGGAGCCTTTACGCAACCCCACACTCAACAGGACTCTGCGTCTTCACTCTTTCCTAACAACCCTAAACATAACCCTAACCGCAACAAGAAGCTGAACCCGAGTTAGACCCGAAAAAACACGTACGGTGCCACTTTCTGCCATCAAAAAGTGCTCTCAGCGGAAGCCTTTGGGTACACCTGAACTCCCTGGGGGAGCCTTTACGCAACCCCACACTCAACAGGACTCTGCGTCTTCACTCTTTCCTAACAACCCTAAACATAACCCTAACCGCAACAAGAAGCTGAACCCGAGTTAGACCCGAAAAAACACGGACGGTGCCACTTTCTGCCATCAAAAAGTGCTCTCAGTGGAAGCCTTTGGGTACACCTGAACTCCCTGGGGGAGCCTTTACGCAACCCCACACTCAACAGGACTCTGCGTCTTCACTCTTTCCTAACAACCCTAAACATAACCCTAACCGCAACAAGAAGCTGAACCCGAGTTAGACCCGAAAAAACACGTACGGTGCCACTTTCTGCCATCAAAAAGTGCTCTCAGCGGAAGCCTTTGGGTACACCTGAACTCCCTGGGGGAGCCTTTACGCAACCCCACACTCAACAGGACTCTGCGTCTTCACTCTTTCCTAACAACCCTAAACATAACCCTAACCGCAACAAGAAGCTGAACCCGAGTTAGACCCGAAAAAACACGTACGGTGCCACTTTCTGCCATCAAAAAGTGCTCTCAGCGGAAGCCTTTGGGTACACCTGAACTCCCTGGGGGAGCCTTTACGCAACCCCACACTCAACAGGACTCTGCGTCTTCACTCTTTCCTAACAACCCTAAACATAAGCCTAACCGCAACAAGAAGTTCAACCCGAGTTAGACCCGAAAAAAAACGTACGGTGCCACTTTCTGCCATCAAAAGGTGCTCTCAGCGGAAGCCTTTGGGTACACCTGAACTCCCTGGGGGAGCCTTTACGCAACCCCACACTCAACAGGACTCTGCGTCTTCACTCTTTCCTAACAACCCTAAACATAACCCTAACCGCAACAAGAAGCTGAACCCGAGTTAGACCCGAAAAAACACGTACGGTGCCACTTTCTGCCATCAAAAAGTGCTCTCAGCGGAAGCCTTTGGGTACACCTGAACTCCCTGGGGGAGCCTTTACGCAACCCCACACTCAACAGGACTCTGCGTCTTCACTCTTTCCTAACAACCCTAAACATAACCCTAACCGCAACAAGAAGCTGAACCCGAGTTAGACCCGAAAAAACACGTACGGTGCCACTTTCTGCCATCAAAAAGTGCTCTCAGCGGAAGCCTTTGGGTACACCTGAACTCCCTGGGGGAGCCTTTACGCAACCCCACACTCAACAGGACTCTGCGTCTTCACTCTTTCCTAACAACCCTAAACATAACCCTAACCGCAACAAGAAGCTCAACCCGAGTTAGACCCGAAAAAACACGTACGGTGCCACTTTCTGCCATCAAAAAGTGCTCTCAGCGGAAACCTTTGGGTACACCTGAACTCCCTGGGGGAGCCTTTACACAACCCCACACTCAACAGGACTCTGCGTCTTCACTCTTTCCTAACAACCCTAAACATAACCCTAACCGCAACAAGAAGCTCAACCCGAGTTAGACCCGAAAAAACACGTACGGTGCCACTTTCTGCCATCAAAAAGTGCTCTCAGTGGAAGCCTTTGGGTACACCTGAACTCCCTGGGGGAGCCTTTACGCAACCCCACACTCAACAGGACTCTGCGTCTTCACTCTTTCCTAACAACCCTAAACATAACCCTAACCGCAACAAGAAGCTGAACCCGAGTTAGACCCGAAAAAACACGTACGGTGCCACTTTCTGCCATCAAAAAGTGCTCTCAGCGGAAGCCTTTGGGTACACCTGAACTCCCTGGGGGAGCCTTTACGCAACCCCACACTCAACAGGACTCTGCGTCTTCACTCTTTCCTAACAACCCTAAACATAACCCTAACCGCAACAAGAAGCTGAACCCGAGTTAGACCCGAAAAAACACGTACGGTGCCACTTTCTGCCATCAAAAAGTGCTCTCAGCGGAAGCCTTTGGGTACACCTGAACTCCCTGGGGGAGCCTTTACGCAACCCCACACTCAACAGGACTCTGCGTCTTCACTCTTTCCTAACAACCCTAAACATAACCCTAACCGCAACAAGAAGCTGAACCCGAGTTAGACCCGAAAAAACACGTACGGTGCCACTTTCTGCCATCCAAAAGTGCTCTCAGCGGAAGCCTTTGGGTACACCTGAACTCCCTGGGGGAGCCTTTACGCAACCCCACACTCAACAGGACTCTGCGTCTTCACTCTTTCCTAACAACCCTAAACATAACCCTAACCGCAACAAGAAGCTGAACCCGAGTTAGACCCGAAAAAACACGTACGGTGCCACTTTCTGCCATCAAAAAGTGCTCTCAGCGGAAGCCTTTGGGTACACCTGAACTCCCTGGGGGAGCCTTTACGCAACCCCACACTCAACAGGACTCTGCGTCTTCACTCTTTCCTAACAACCCTAAACATAACCCTAACCGCAACAAGAAGCTCAACCCGAGTTAGACCCGAAAAAACACGTACGGTGCCACTTTCTGCCATCAAAAAGTGCTCTCAGCGGAAGCCTTTGGGTACACCTGAACTCCCTGGGGGAGCCTTTACGCAACCCCACACTCAACAGGACTCTGCGTCTTCACTCTTTCCTAACAACCCTAAACATAACCCTAACCGCAACAAGAAGCTGAACCCGAGTTAGACCCGAAAAAACACGTACGGTGCCACTTTCTGCCATCAAAAAGTGCTCTCAGCGGAAGCCTTTGGGTACACCTGAACTCCCTGGGGGAGCCTTTACGCAACCCCACACTCAACAGGACTCTGCGTCTTCACTCTTTCCTAACAACCCTAAACATAACCCTAACCGCAACAAGAAGCTGAACCCGAGTTAGACCTGAAAAAACACGTACGGTGCCACTTTCTGCCATCCAAAAGTGCTCTCAGCGGAAGCCTTTGGGTACACCTGAACTCCCTGGGGGAGCCTTTACACAACCCCACACTCAACAGGACTCTGCGTCTTCACTCTTTCCTAACAACCCTAAACATAACCCTAACCGCAACGAGAAGCTGAACCCGAGTTAGACCCGAAAAAACACGTACGGTGCCACTTTCTGCCATCAAAAAGTGCTCTCAGCGGAAGCCTTTGGGTACACCAAAACTCCCTGGGGGAGCCTTTACGCAACCCCACACTCAACAGGACTCTGCGTCTTCACTCTTTCCTAACAACCCTAAACATAACCCTAACCGCAACAAGAAGCTGAACCCGAGTTAGACCCGAAAAAACACGTACGGTGCCACTTTCTGCCATCAAAAAGTGCTCCCAGCAGAAGCCTTTGGGTACACCTGAACTCCCTGGGGGAGCCTTTACGCAACCCCACACTCAACAGGACTCTGCGTCTTCACTCTTTCCTAACAACCCTAAACATAACCCTAACCGGAACAAGAAGCTGAACCCGAGTTAGACCCGAAAAAACACGTACGGTGCCACTTTCTGCCATCAAAAAGTGCTCTCAGCGGAAGCCTTTGGGTACACCTGAACTCCCTGGGGGAGCCTTTACGCAACCCCACACTCAACAGGACTCTGCGTCTTCACTCTTTCCTAACAACCCTAAACATAACCCTAACCGCAACAAGAAGCTGAACCCGAGTTAGACCCGAAAAAACACGTACGGTGCCACTTTCTGCCATCAAAAAGTGCTCTCAGCGGAAGCCTTTGGGTACACCTGAACTCCCTGGGGGAGCCTTTACGCAACCCCACACTCAACAGGACTCTGCGTCTTCACTCTTTCCTAACAACCCTAAACATAACCCTAACCGCAACAAGAAGCTCAACCCGAGTTAGACCCGAAAAAACACGTACGGTGCCACTTTCTGCCATCAAAAAGTGCTCTCAGCGGAAGCCTTAGGGTACACCTGAACTCCCTGGGGGAGCCTTTAGCAACTCCACACTCAACAGGACTCTGGGTCTTCACTCTTTCCTAACAACCCTAAACATAACCCTAACCGCAACAAGAAGCTCAACCCGAGTTAGACCCGAAAAAAAACGTACGGTGCCACTTTCTGCCATCCAAAAGTGCTCTCAGCGGAAGCCTTTGGGTACACCTGAACTCCCTGGGGGAGCCTTTACGCAACCCCACACTCAACAGGACTCTGCGTCTTCACTCTTTCCTAACAACCCTAAACATAACCCTAACCGCAACAAGAAGCTGAACCCGAGTTAGACCCGAAAAAGCACGTACGGTGCCACTTTCTGCCATCAAAAAGTGCTCTCAGCGGAAGCCTTTGGGTACACCTGAACTCCCTGGGGGAGCCTTTACGCAACCCCACACTCAACAGGACTCTGCGTCTTCACTCTTTCCTAACAACCCTAAACATAACCCTAACCGCAACAAGAAGCTGAACCCGAGTTAGACCCGAAAAAACACGTACGGTGCCACTTTCTGCCATCAAAAAGTGCTCTCAGCGGAAGCCTTTGGGTACACCTGAACTCCCTGGGGGAGCCTTTACGCAACCCCACACTCAACAGGACTCTGCGTCTTCACTCTTTCCTAACAACCCTAAACATAACCCTAACCGCAACAAGAAGCTGAACCCGAGTTAGACCCGAAGAAACACGTACGGTGCCACTTTCTGCCATCAAAAATTGCTCTCAGCGGAAGCCTTTGGGTACACCTGAACTCCCTGGGGGAGCCTTTATGCAACCCCACACTCAACAGGACTCTGCGTCTTCACTCTTTCCTAACAACCCTAAACATAACCCTAACCGCAACAAGAAGCTCAACCCGAGTTAGACCCGAAAAAACACGTACGGTGCCACTTTCTGCCATCAAAAAGTGCTCTCAGCGGAAGCCTTTGGGTACACCTGAACTCCCTGGGGGAGCCTTTACGCAACCCCACACTCAACAGGACTCTGCGTCTTCACTCTTTCCTAACAACCCTAAACATAAGCCTAACCGGAACAAGAAGCTGAACCCGAGTTAGACCCGAAAAAACACGTACGGTGCCACTTTCTGCCATCAAAAAGTGCTCTCAGCGGAAGCCTTTGGGTACACCTGAACTCCCTGGGGGAGCCTTTACGCAACCCCACACTCAACAGGACTCTGCATCTTCACTCTTTCCTAACAACCCTAAACATAACCCTAACCGCAACAAGAAGCTGAACCCGAGTTAGACCCGAAAAAACACGTACGGTGCCACTTTCTGCCATCAAAAAGTGCTCTGAGCGGAAGCCTTTGGGTACACCTGAACTCCCTGGGGGAGCCTTTACGCAACCCCGCACTCAACAGGACTCTGCGTCTTCACTCTTTCCTAACAACCCTAAACATAACCCTAACCGCAACAAGAAGCTGAACCCGAGTTAGACCCGAAAAAACACGTACGGTGCCACTTTCTGCCATCAAAAAGTGCTCTCAGCAGAAGCCTTTGGGTACACCTGAACTCCCTGGGGGAGCCTTTACGCAACCCCACACTCAACAGGACTCTGCGTCTTCACTCTTTCCTAACAACCCTAAACATAACCCTAACCGGAACAAGTAGCTGAACCCGAGTTAGACCCGAAAAAACACGTACGGTGCCACTTTCTGCCATCAAAAAATGCTCTCATCGGAAGCCTTTGGGTACACCTGAACTCCCTGGGGGAGCCTTTACGCAACCCCACACTCAACAGGACTCTGCATCTTCACTCTTTCCTAACAACCCTAAACATAACCCTAACCGCAACAAGAAGCTGAACCCGAGTTAGACCCGAAAAAACACGTACGGTGCCACTTTCTGCCATCAAAAAGTGCTCTGAGCGGAAGCCTTTGGGTACACCTGAACTCCCTGGGGGAGCCTTTACGCAACCCCGCACTCAACAGGACTCTGCGTCTTCACTCTTTCCTAACAACCCTAAACATAACCCTAACCGCAACAAGAAGCTGAACCCGAGTTAGACCCGAAAAAACACGTACGGTGCCACTTTCTGCCATCAAAAAGTGCTCTCAGCAGAAGCCTTTGGGTACACCTGAACTCCCTGGGGGAGCCTTTACGCAACCCCACACTCAACAGGACTCTGCGTCTTCACTCTTTCCTAACAACCCTAAACATAACCCTAACCGGAACAAGTAGCTGAACCCGAGTTAGACCCGAAAAAACACGTACGGTGCCACTTTCTGCCATCAAAAAATGCTCTCATCGGAAGCCTTTGGGTACACCTGAACTCCCTGGGGGAGCCTTTACGCAACCCCACACTCAACAGGACTCTGCGTCTTCACTCTTTCCTAACAACCCTAAACATAAGCCTAACCGCAACAAGAAGCTGAACCCCAGTTAGACCCGAAAAAACACGTACGGTGCCACTTTCTGCCATCAAAAAGTGCTCTCAGCGGAAGCCTTTGGGTACACCTGAACTCCCTGGGGGAGCCTTTACGCAACCCCACACTCAACAGGACTCTGCGTCTTCACTCTTTCCTAACAACCCTAAACATAACCCTAACCGCAACAAGAAGCTGAACCCGAGTTAGACCCGAAAAAACACGTACGGTGCCACTTTCTGCCATCCAAAAGTGCTCTCAGCGGAAGCCTTTGGGTACACCTGAACTCCCTGGGGGAGCCTTTACGCAACCCCACACTCAACAGGACTCTGCGTCTTCACTCTTTCCTAACAACCCTAAACATAACCCTAACCGCAACAAGAAGCTGAACCCGAGTTAGACCCGAAAAAACACGTACGGTGCCACTTTCTGCCATCAAAAAGTGCTCTCAGCGGAAGCCTTTGGGTACACCTGAACTCCCTGGGGGAGCCTTTACGCAACCCCACACTCAACAGGACTCTGCGTCTTCACTCTTTCCTAACAACCCTAAACAGAACCCTAACCGGAACAAGAAGCTCAACCCGAGTTAGACCCGAAAAAACACGTACGGTGCCACTTTCTGCCATCAAAAAGTGCTCTCAGCGGAAGCCTTTGGGTACACCTGAACTCCCTGGGGGAGCCTTTACGCAACCCCACACTCAACAGGACTCTGCGTCTTCACTCTTTCCTAACAACCCTAAACATAAGCCTAACCGCAACAAGAAGCTGAACCCGAGTTAGACCCGAAAAAACACGTACGGTGCCACTTTCTGCCATCCAAAAGTGCTCTCAGCGGAAGCCTTTGGGTACACCTGAACTCCCTGGGGGAGCCTTTACGCAACCCCACACTCAACAGGACTCTGCGTCTTCACTCTTTCCTAACAACCCTAAACATAACCCTAACCGCAACAAGAAGCTGAACCCGAGTTAGACCCGAAAAAACACGTACGGTGCCACTTTCTGCCATCAAAAAGTGCTCTGAGCGGAAGCCTTTGGGTACACCTGAACTCCCTGGGGGAGCCTTTACGCAACCCCGCACTCAACAGGACTCTGCGTCTTCACTCATTCCTAACAACCCTAACATAACCCTAACCGCAACAAGAAGCTGAACCCGAGTTAGACCCGAAAAAACACGTACGGTGCCACTTTCTGCCATCAAAAAGTGCTCTCAGCGGAAGCCTTTGGGTACACCTGAACTCCCTGGGGGAGCCTTTACGCAACCCCACACTCAACAGGACTCTGCGTCTTCACTCTTTCCTAACAACCCTAAACATAACCCTAACCGCAACAAGTAGCTGAACCCGAGTTAGACCCGAAAAAACACGTACGGTGCCACTTTCTGCCATCAAAAAGTGCTCTCAGCGGAAGCCTTTGGGTACACCTGAACTCCCTGGGGGAGCCTTTACGCAACCCCACACTCAACAGGACTCTGCGTCTTCACTCTTTCCTAACAACCCTAAACATAAGCCTAACCGCAACAAGAAGCTGAACCCGAGTTAGACCCGAAAAAACACGTACGGTGCCACTTTCTGCCATCCAAAAGTGCTCTCAGCGGAAGCCTTTGGGTACACCTGAACTCCCTGGGGGAGCCTTTACGCAACCCCACACTCAACAGGACTCTGCGTCTTCACTCTTTCCTAACAACCCTAAACATAACCCTAACCGCAACAAGAAGCTGAACCCGAGTTAGACCCGAAAAAACACGTACGGTGCCACTTTCTGCCATCAAAAAGTGCTCTCAGCGGAAGCCTTTGGGTACACCTGAACTCCCTGGGGGAGCCTTTACGCAACCCCGCACTCAACAGGACTCTGCGTCTTCACTCATTCCTAACAACCCTAAACATAACCCTAACCGCAACAAGAAGCTGAACCCGAGTTAGACCCGAAAAAACACGTACGGTGCCACTTTCTGCCATCAAAAAGTGCTCTCAGCGGAAGCCTTTGGGTACACCTGAACTCCCTGGGGGAGCCTTTACGCAACCCCACACTCAACAGGACTCTGCGTCTTCACTCTTTCCTAACAACCCTAAACATAAGCCTAACCGCAACAAGAAGCTGAACCCGAGTTAGACCCGAAAAAACACGTACGGTGCCACTTTCTGCCATCCAAAAGTGCTCTCAGCGGAAGCCTTTGGGTACACCTGAACTCCCTGGGGGAGCCTTTACGCAACCCCACACTCAACAGGACTCTGCGTCTTCACTCTTTCCTAACAACCCTAAACATAACCCTAACCGCAACAAGAAGCTGAACCCGAGTTAGACCCGAAAAAACACGTACGGTGCCACTTTCTGCCATCAAAAAGTGCTCTCAGCGGAAGCCTTTGGGTACACCTGAACTCCCTGGGGGAGCCTTTACGCAACCCCGCACTCAACAGGACTCTGCGTCTTCACTCATTCCTAACAACCCTAAACATAACCCTAACCGCAACAAGAAGCTGAACCCGAGTTAGACCCGAAAAAACACGTACGGTGCCACTTTCTGCCATCAAAAAGTGCTCTCAGCGGAAGCCTTTGGGTACACCTGAACTCCCTGGGGGAGCCTTTACGCAACCCCACACTCAACAGGACTCTGCGTCTTCACTCTTTCCTAACAACCCTAAACATAACCCTAACCGCAACAAGAAGCTGAACCCGAGTTAGACCCGAAAAAACACGTACGGTGCCACTTTCTGCCATCCAAAAGTGCTCTCAGCGGAAGCCTTTGGGTACACCTGAACTCCCTGGGGGAGCCTTTACGCAACCCCACACTCAACAGGACTCTGCGTCTTCACTCTTTCCTAACAACCCTAAACATAACCCTAACCGCAACAAGAAGCTGAACCCGAGTTAGACCCGAAAAAACACGTACGGTGCCACTTTCTGCCATCAAAAAGTGCTCTCAGCGGAAGCCTTTGGGTACACCTGAACTCCCTGGGGGAGCCTTTACGCAACCCCACACTCAACAGGACTCTGCGTCTTCACTCTTTCCTAACAACCCTAAACATAACCCTAACCGCAACAAGAAGCTGAACCCGAGTTAGACCTGAAAAAACACGTACGGTGCCACTTTCTGCCATCAAAAAGTGCTCTCAGCGGAAGCCTTTGGGTACACCTGAACTCCCTGGGGGAGCCTTTACGCAACCCCACACTCAACAGGACTCTGCGTCTTCACTCTTTCCTAACAACCCTAAACATAACCCTAACCGCAACAAGAAGCTGAACCCGAGTTAGACCCGAAAAAACACGTACGGTGCCACTTTCTGCCATCAAAAAGTGCTCTCAGCGGAAGCCTTTGGGTACACCTGAACTCCCTGGGGGAGCCTTTACGCAACCCCACACTCAACAGGACTCTGCGTCTTCACTCTTTCCTAACAACCCTAAACATAACCCTAACCGCAACAAGAAGCTGAACCCGAGTTAGACCCGAAAAAACAAGTACGGTGCCACTTTCTGCCATCAAAAAGTGCTCTCAGCGGAAGCCTTTGGGTACACCTGAACTCCCTGGGGGAGCCTTTACGCAACCCCACACTCAACAGGACTCTGCGTCTTCACTCTTTCCTAACAACCCTAAACATAACCCTAACCGCAACAAGAAGCTGAACCCGAGTTAGACCCGAAAAAACACGTACGGTGCCACTTTCTGCCATCCAAAAGTGCTCTCAGCGGAAGCCTTTGGGTACACCTGAACTCCCTGGGGGAGCCTTTACGCAACCCCACACTCAACAGGACTCTGCGTCTTCACTCTTTCCTAACAACCCTAAACATAAGCCTAACCGCAACAAGAAGCTGAACCTGAGTTAGACCCGAAAAAACACGTACGGTGCCACTTTCTGCCATCAAAAAGTGCTCTCAGCGGAAGCCTTTGGGTACACCTGAACTCCCTGGGGGAGCCTTTACGCAACCCCACACTCAACAGGACTCTGCGTCTTCACTCTTTCCTAACAACCCTAAACATAACCCTAACCGCAACAAGAAGCTGAACCCGAGTTAGACCCGAAAAAACACGGACGGTGCCACTTTCTGCCATCAAAAAGTGCTCTCAGCGGAAGCCTTTGGGTACACCTGAACTCCCTGGGGGAGCCTTTACGCAACCCCACACTCAACAGGACTCTGCGTCTTCACTCTTTCCTAACAACCCTAAACATAACCCTAACCGCAACAAGAAGCTGAACCCGAGTTAGACCCGAAAAAACACGTACGGTGCCACTTTCTGCCATCAAAAAGTGCTCCCAGCAGAAGCCTTTGGGTACACCTGAACTCCCTGGGGGAGCCTTTACGCAACCCCACACTCAACAGGACTCTGCGTCTTCACTCTTTCCTAACAACCCTAAACATAACCCTAACCGCAACAAGAAGCTGAACCCGAGTTAGACCCGAAAAAACACGTACAGTGCCACTTTCTGCCATCAAAAAGTGCTCTCAGCGGAAGCCTTTGGGTACACCTGAACTCCCTGGGGGAGCCTTTACGCAACCCCACACTCAACAGGACTCTGCGTCTTCACTCTTTCCTAACAACCCTAAACATAACCCTAACCGCAACAAGAAGCTGAACCCGAGTTAGACCCGAAAAAACACGTACGGTGCCACTTTCTGCCATCAAAAAGTGCTCTCAGCGGAAGCCTTTGGGTACACCTGAACTCCCTGGGGGAGCCTTTACGCAACCCCACACTCAACAGGACTCTGCGTCTTCACTCTTTCCTAACAACCCTAAACATAACCCTAACCGCAACAAGAAGCTGAACCCGAGTTAGACCCGAAAAAACACGTACGGTGCCACTTTCTGCCATCAAAAAGTGCTCTCAGCGGAAGCCTTTGGGTACACCTGAACTCCCTGGGGGAGCCTTTACGCAACCCCACACTCAACAGGACTCTGCGTCTTCACTCTTTCCTAACAACCCTAAACATAACCCTAACCGCAACAAGAAGCTGAACCCGAGTTAGACCTGAAAAAACACGTACGGTGCCACTTTCTGCCATCAAAAAGTGCTCTCAGCGGAAGCCTTTGGGTACACCTGAACTCCCTGGGGGAGCCTTTACGCAACCCCACACTCAACAGGACTCTGCGTCTTCACTCTTTCCTAACAACCCTAAACATAACCCTAACCGCAACAAGAAGCTGAACCCGAGTTAGACCCGAAAAAACACGTACGGTGCCACTTTCTGCCATCAAAAAGTGCTCTCAGCGGAAGCCTTTGGGTACACCTGAACTCCCTGGGGGAGCCTTTACGCAACCCCACACTCAACAGGACTCTGCGTCTTCACTCTTTCCTAACAACCCTAAACATAACCCTAACCGCAACAAGAAGCTGAACCCGAGTTAGACCCGAAAAAACACGTACGGTGCCACTTTCTGCCATCAAAAAGTGCTCTCAGCAGAAGCCTTTGGGTACACCTGAACTCCCTGGGGGAGTCTTTACACAACCCCACACTCAACAGGACTCTGCGTCTTCACTCTTTCCTAACAACCCTAAATATAACCCTAACCGCAACAAGAAGCTGAACCCGAGTTAGACCCGAAAAAACACGTACGGTGCCACTTTCTGCCATCAAAAAGTGCTCTCAGCGGAAGCCTTTGGGTACACCTGAACTCCCTGGGGGAGCCTTTACGCAACCCCACACTCAACAGGACTCTGCGTCTTCACTCTTTCCTAACAACCCTAAACATAACCCTAACCGCAACAAGAAGCTGAACCCGAGTTAGACCCGAAAAAACACGTACGGTGCCACTTTCTGCCATCAAAAAGTGCTCTCAGCGGAAGCCTTTGGGTACACCTGAACTCCCTGGGGGAGCCTTTACGCAACCCCACACTCAACAGGACTCTGCGTCTTCACTCTTTCCTAACAACCCTAAACATAACCCTAACCGCAACAAGAAGCTGAACCCGAGTTAGACCCGAAAAAACACGTACGGTGCCACTTTCTGCCATCAAAAAGTGCTCTCAGCGGAAGCCTTTGGGTACACCTGAACTCCCTGGGGGAGCCTTTACGCAACCCCACACTCAACAGGACTCTGCGTCTTCACTCTTTCCTAACAACCCTAAACATAACCCTAACCGCAACAAGAAGCTGAACCCGAGTTAGACCTGAAAAAACACGTACGGTGCCACTTTCTGCCATCAAAAAGTGCTCTCAGTGGAAGCCTCTGGGTACACCTGAACTCCCTGGGGGAGCCTTTACGCAACCCCACACTCAACAGGACTCTGCGTCTTCACTCTTTCCTAACAGCCCTAAACATAAGCCTAACCGCAACAAGAAGCTGAACCCGAGTTAGACCCGAAAAAACACGTACGGTGCCACTTTCTGCCATCCAAAAGTGCTCTCAGCGGAAGCCTTTGGGTACACCTGAACTCCCTGGGGGAGCCTTTACGCAACCCCACACTCAACAGGACTCTGCGTCTTCACTCTTTCCTAACAACCCTAAACATAACCCTAACCGCAACAAGAAGCTGAACCCGAGTTAGACCCGAAAAAACACGTACGGTGCCACTTTCTGCCATCAAAAAGTGCTCTCAGCGGAAGCCTTTGGGTACACCTGAACTCCCTGGGGGAGCCTTTACGCAACCCCACACTCAACAGGACTCTGCGTCTTCACTCTTTCCTAACAACCCTAAACATAACCCTAACCGCAACAAGAAGCTGAACCCGAGTTAGACCCGAAAAAACACGTACGGTGCCACTTTCTGCCATCAAAAAGTGCTCTCAGCGGAAGCCTTTGGGTACACCTGAACTCCCTGGGGGAGCCTTTACGCAACCCCACACTCAACAGGACTCTGCGTCTTCACTCTTTCCTAACAACCCTAAACATAACCCTAACCGCAACAAGAAGCTGAACCCGAGTTAGACCCGAAAAAACACGTACGGTGCCACTTTCTGCCATCCAAAAGTGCTCTCAGCGGAAGCCTTTGGGTACACCTGAACTCCCTGGGGGAGCCTTTACGCAACCCCACACTCAACAGGACTCTGCGTCTTCACTCTTTCCTAACAACCCTAAACATAACCCTAACCGCAACAAGAAGCTGAACCCGAGTTAGACCCGAAAAAACACGTACGGTGCCACTTTCTGCCATCAAAAAGTGCTCTCAGCGGAAGCCTTTGGGTACACCTGAACTCCCTGGGGGAGCCTTTACGCAACCCCACACTCAACAGGACTCTGCGTCTTCACTCTTTCCTAACAACCCTAAACATAACCCTAACCGCAACAAGAAGCTGAACCCGAGTTAGACCTGAAAAAACACGTACGGTGCCACTTTCTGCCATCAAAAAGTGCTCTCAGCGGAAGCCTTTGGGTACACCTGAACTCCCTGGGGGAGCCTTTACGCAACCCCACACTCAACAGGACTCTGCGTCTTCACTCTTTCCTAACAACCCTAAACATAACCCTAACCGCAACAAGAAGCTGAACCCGAGTTAGACCCGAAAAAACACGTACGGTGCCACTTTCTGCCATCAAAAAGTGCTCTCAGCGGAAGCCTTTGGGTACACCTGAACTCCCTGGGGGAGCCTTTACACAACCCCACACTCAACAGGACTCTGCGTCTTCACTCTTTCCTAACAACCCTAAACATAACCCTAACCGCAACAAGAAGCTGAACCCGAGTTAGACCCGAAAAAACACGTACGGTGCCACTTTCTGCCATCAAAAAGTGCTCTCAGCGGAAGCCTTTGGGTACACCTGAACTCCCTGGGGGAGCCTTTACACAACCCCACACTCAACAGGACTCTGCGTCTTCACTCTTTCCTAACAACCCTAAACATAACCCTAACCGCAACGAGAAGCTGAACCCGAGTTAGACCCGAAAAAACACGTACGGTGCCACTTTCTGCCATCAAAAAGTGCTCTCAGCGGAAGCCTTTGGGTACACCTGAACTCCCTGGGGGAGCCTTTACGCAACCCCACACTCAACAGGACTCTGCGTCTTCACTCTTTCCTAACAACCCTAAACATAACCCTAACCGCAACAAGAAGCTGAACCCGAGTTAGACCCGAAAAAACACGTACGGTGCCACTTTCTGCCATCAAAAAGTGCTCTCAGTGGAAGCCTTTGGGTACACCTGAACTCCCTGGGGGAGCCTTTACGCAACCCCACACTCAACAGGACTCTGCGTCTTCACTCTTTCCTAACAACCCTAAACATAACCCTAACCGCAACAAGAAGCTGAACCCGAGTTAGACCCGAAAAAACACGTACGGTGCCACTTTCTGCCATCAAAAAGTGCTCTCAGCGGAAGCCTTTGGGTACACCTGAACTCCCTGGGGGAGCCTTTACGCAACCCCACACTCAACAGGACTCTGCGTCTTCACTCTTTCCTAACAACCCTAAACATAACCCTAACCGCAACAAGAAGCTCAACCCGAGTTAGACCCGAAAAAACACGGACGGTGCCACTTTCTGCCATCAAAAAGTGCTCTCAGCGGAAGCCTTTGGGTACACCTGAACTCCCTGGGGGAGCCTTTACGCAACCCCACACTCAACAGGACTCTGCGTCTTCACTCTTTCCTAACAACCCTAAACATAACCCTAACCGCAACAAGAAGCTGAACCCGAGTTAGACCCGAAAAAACACGTACGGTGCCACTTTCTGCCATCAAAAAGTGCTCTCAGCGGAAGCCTTTGGGTACACCTGAACTCCCTGGGGGAGCCTTTACGCAACCCCACACTCAACAGGACTCTGCGTCTTCACTCTTTCCTAACAACCCTAAACATAACCCTAACCGCAACAAGAAGCTGAACCCGACTTAGACCCGAAAAAACACGTACGGTGCCACTTTCTGCCATCAAAAAGTGCTCTCAGCGGAAGCCTTTGGGTACACCTGAACTCCCTGGGGGAGCCTTTACGCAACCCCACACTCAACAGGACTCTGCGTCTTCACTCTTTCCTAACAACACTAAACATAACCCTAACCGCAACAAGAAGCTCAACCCGAGTTAGACCCGAAAAAACACGTACGGTGCCACTTTCTGCCATCAAAAAGTGCTCTCAGCGGAAGCCTTTGGGTACACCTGAACTCCCTGGGGGAGCCTTTACGCAACCCCACACTCAACAGGACTCTGCGTCTTCACTCTTTCCTAACAACCCTAAACATAACCCTAACCGCAACAAGAAGCTGAACCCGAGTTAGACCCGAAAAAACACGTACGGTGCCACTTTCTGCCATCCAAAAGTGCTCTCAGCGGAAGCCTTTGGGTACACCTGAACTCCCTGGGGGAGCCTTTACACAACCCCACACTCAACAGGACTCTGCGTCTTCACTCTTTCCTAACAACCCTAAACATAACCCTAACCGCAACGAGAAGCTGAACCCGAGTTAGACCCGAAAAAACACGTACGGTGCCACTTTCTGCCATCAAAAAGTGCTCTCAGCGGAAGCCTTTGGGTACACCAAAACTCCCTGGGGGAGCCTTTACGCAACCCCACACTCAACAGGACTCTGCGTCTTCACTCTTTCCTAACAACCCTAAACATAACCCTAACCGCAACAAGAAGCTGAACCCGAGTTAGACCCGAAAAAACACGTACGGTGCCACTTTCTGCCATCAAAAAGTGCTCCCAGCAGAAGCCTTTGGGTACACCTGAACTCCCTGGGGGAGCCTTTACGCAACCCCACACTCAACAGGACTCTGCGTCTTCACTCTTTCCTAACAACCCTAAACATAACCCTAACCGGAACAAGAAGCTGAACCCGAGTTAGACCCGAAAAAACACGTACGGTGCCACTTTCTGCCATCAAAAAGTGCTCTCAGCGGAAGCCTTTGGGTACACCTGAACTCCCTGGGGGAGCCTTTACGCAACCCCACACTCAACAGGACTCTGCGTCTTCACTCTTTCCTAACAACCCTAAACATAACCCTAACCGCAACAAGAAGCTGAACCCGAGTTAGACCCGAAAAAACACGTACGGTGCCACTTTCTGCCATCAAAAAGTGCTCTCAGCGGAAGCCTTTGGGTACACCTGAACTCCCTGGGGGAGCCTTTACGCAACCCCACACTGAACAGGACTCTGCGTCTTCACTCTTTCCTAACAACCCTAAACATAACCCTAACCGCAACAAGAAGCTCAACCCGAGTTAGACCCGAAAAAACACGTACGGTGCCACTTTCTGCCATCAAAAAGTGCTCTCAGCGGAAGCCTTAGGGTACACCTGAACTCCCTGGGGGAGCCTTTAGCAACTCCACACTCAACAGGACTCTGGGTCTTCACTCTTTCCTAACAACCCTAAACATAACCCTAACCGCAACAAGAAGCTCAACCCGAGTTAGACCCGAAAAAAAACGTACGGTGCCACTTTCTGCCATCAAAAAGTGCTCTCAGCGGAAGCCTTTGGGTACACCTGAACTCCCTGGGGGAGCCTTTACGCAACCCCACACTCAACAGGACTCTGCGTCTTCACTCTTTCCTAACAACCCTAAACATAACCCTAACCGCAACAAGAAGCTGAACCCGAGTTAGACCCGAAAAAGCACGTACGGTGCCACTTTCTGCCATCAAAAAGTGCTCTCAGCGGAAGCCTTTGGGTACACCTGAACTCCCTGGGGGAGCCTTTACGCAACCCCACACTCAACAGGACTCTGCGTCTTCACTCTTTCCTAACAACCCTAAACATAACCCTAACCGCAACAAGAAGCTGAACCCGAGTTAGACCCGAAAAAACACGTACGGTGCCACTTTCTGCCATCAAAAAGTGCTCTCAGCGGAAGCCTTTGGGTACACCTGAACTCCCTGGGGGAGCCTTTACGCAACCCCACACTCAACAGGACTCTGCGTCTTCACTCTTTCCTAACAACCCTAAACATAACCCTAACCGCAACAAGAAGCTGAACCCGAGTTAGACCCGAAGAAACACGTACGGTGCCACTTTCTGCCATCAAAAATTGCTCTCAGCGGAAGCCTTTGGGTACACCTGAACTCCCTGGGGGAGCCTTTATGCAACCCCACACTCAACAGGACTCTGCGTCTTCACTCTTTCCTAACAACCCTAAACATAACCCTAACCGCAACAAGAAGCTGAACCCGAGTTAGACCCGAAAAAACACGTACGGTGCCACTTTCTGCCATCAAAAAGTGCTCTCAGCGGAAGCCTTTGGGTACACCTGAACTCCCTGGGGGAGCCTTTATGCAACCCCACACTCAACAGGACTCTGCGTCTTCACTCTTTCCTAACAACCCTAAACATAACCCTAACCGCAACAAGAAGCTGAACCCGAGTTAGACCCGAAAAAACACGTACGGTGCCACTTTCTGCCATCAAAAAGTGCTCTCAGCGGAAGCCTTTGGGTACACCTGAACTCCCTGGGGGAGCCTTTAGCAACTCCACACTCAACAGGACTCTGGGTCTTCACTCTTTCCTAACAACCCTAAACATAACCCTAACCGCAACAAGAAGCTCAACCCGAGTTAGACCCGAAAAAACACGTACGGTGCCACTTTCTGCCATCAAAAAGTGCTCTCAGCGGAAGCCTTTGGGTACACCTGAACTCCCTGGGGGAGCCTTTACGCAACCCCACACTCAACAGGACTCTGCGTCTTCACTCTTTCCTAACAACCCTAAACATAACCCTAACCGCAACAAGAAGCTGAACCCGAGTTAGACCCGAAAAAGCACGTACGGTGCCACTTTCTGCCATCAAAAAGTGCTCTCAGCGGAAGCCTTTGGGTACACCTGAACTCCCTGGGGGAGCCTTTACGCAACCCCACACTCAACAGGACTCTGCGTCTTCACTCTTTCCTAACAACCCTAAACATAACCCTAACCGCAACAAGAAGCTGAACCCGAGTTAGACCCGAAAAAACACGTACGGTGCCACTTTCTGCCATCAAAAAGTGCTCTCAGCGGAAGCCTTTGGGTACACCTGAACTCCCTGGGGGAGCCTTTACGCAACCCCACACTCAACAGGACTCTGCGTCTTCACTCTTTCCTAACAACCCTAAACATAACCCTAACCGCAACAAGAAGCTGAACCCGAGTTAGACCCGAAGAAACACGTACGGTGCCACTTTCTGCCATCAAAAAGTGCTCTCAGCGGAAGCCTTTGGGTACACCTGAACTCCCTGGGGGAGCCTTTATGCAACCCCACACTCAACAGGACTCTGCGTCTTCACTCTTTCCTAACAACCCTAAACATAACCCTAACCGCAACAAGAAGCTGAACCCGAGTTAGACCCGAAAAAACACGTACGGTGCCACTTTCTGCCATCAAAAAGTGCTCTCAGCGGAAGCCTTTGGGTACACCTGAACTCCCTGGGGGAGCCTTTACGCAACCCCACACTCAACAGGACTCTGCGTCTTCACTCTTTCCTAACAACCCTAAACATAACCCTAACCGCAACAAGAAGCTGAACCCGAGTTAGACCCGAAAAAACACGTACGGTGCCACTTTCTGCCATCAAAAAGTGCTCTCAGCGGAAGCCTTTGGGTACACCTGAACTCCCTGGGGGAGCCTTTACGCAACCCCACACTCAACAGGACTCTGCGTCTTCACTCTTTCCTAACAACCCTAAACATAACCCTAACCGCAACAAGAAGCTGAACCCGAGTTAGACCCGAAAAAACACGTACGGTGCCACTTTCTGCCATCAAAAAGTGCTCTCAGCAGAAGCCTTTGGGTACACCTGAACTCCCTGGGGGAGCCTTTACGCAACCCCACACTCAACAGGACTCTGCGTCTTCACTCTTTCCTAACAACCCTAAACATAACCCTAACCGCAACAAGAAGCTGAACCCGAGTTAGACCCGAAAAAACACGTACGGTGCCACTTTCTGCCATCAAAAAGTGCTCTCAGCGGAAGCCTTTGGGTACACCTGAACTCCCTGGGGGAGCCTTTACGCAACCCCACACTCAACAGGACTCTGCATCTTCACTCTTTCCTAACAACCCTAAACATAACCCTAACCGCAACAAGAAGCTGAACCCGAGTTAGACCCGAAAAAACACGTACGGTGCCACTTTCTGCCATCAAAAAGTGCTCTGAGCGGAAGCCTTTGGGTACACCTGAACTCCCTGGGGGAGCCTTTACGCAACCCCGCACTCAACAGGACTCTGCGTCTTCACTCTTTCCTAACAACCCTAAACATAACCCTAACCGCAACAAGAAGCTGAACTCGAGTTAGACCCGAAAAAACACGTACGGTGCCACTTTCTGCCATCAAAAAGTGCTCTCAGCAGAAGCCTTTGAGTACACCTGAACTCCCTGGGGGAGCCTTTACGCAACCCCACACTCAACAGGACTCTGCGTCTTCACTCTTTCCTAACAACCCTAAACATAACCCTAACCGGAACAAGTAGCTGAACCCGAGTTAGACCCGAAAAAACACGTACGGTGCCACTTTCTGCCATCAAAAAATGCTCTCATCGGAAGCCTTTGGGTACACCTGAACTCCCTGGGGGAGCCTTTACGCAACCCCACACTCAACAGGACTCTGCGTCTTCACTCTTTCCTAACAACCCTAAACATAAGCCTAACCGCAACAAGAAGCTGAACCCCAGTTAGACCCGAAAAAACACGTACGGTGCCACTTTCTGCCATCAAAAAGTGCTCTCAGCGGAAGCCTTTGGGTACACCTGAACTCCCTGGGGGAGCCTTTACGCAACCCCACACTCAACAGGACTCTGCGTCTTCACTCTTTCCTAACAACCCTAAACATAACCCTAACCGCAACAAGAAGCTGAACCCGAGTTAGACCCGAAAAAACACGTACGGTGCCACTTTCTGCCATCAAAAAGTGCTCTGAGCGGAAGCCTTTGGGTACACCTGAACTCCCTGGGGGAGCCTTTACGCAACCCCGCACTCAACAGGACTCTGCGTCTTCACTCATTCCTAACAACCCTAAACATAACCCTAACCGCAACAAGAAGCTCAACCCGAGTTAGACCCGAAAAAACACGTACGGTGCCACTTTCTGCCATCAAAAAGTGCTCTCAGCGGAAGCCTTAGGGTACACCTGAACTCCCTGGGGGAGCCTTTAGCAACTCCACACTCAACAGGACTCTGGGTCTTCACTCTTTCCTAACAACCCTAAACATAACCCTAACCGCAACAAGAAGCTCAACCCGAGTTAGACCCGAAAAAACACGTACGGTGCCACTTTCTGCCATCAAAAAGTGCTCTCAGCGGAAGCCTTTGGGTACACCTGAACTCCCTGGGGGAGCCTTTACGCAACCCCACACTCAACAGGACTCTGCGTCTTCACTCTTTCCTAACAACCCTAAACATAACCCTAACCGCAACAAGAAGCTGAACCCGAGTTAGACCCGAAAAAGCACGTACGGTGCCACTTTCTGCCATCAAAAAGTGCTCTCAGCGGAAGCCTTTGGGTATACCTGAACTCCCTGGGGGAGCCTTTACGCAACCCCACACTCAACAGGACTCTGCGTCTTCACTCTTTCCTAACAACCCTAAACATAACCCTAACCGCAACAAGAAGCTGAACCCGAGTTAGACCCGAAAAAACACGTACGGTGCCACTTTCTGCCATCAAAAAGTGCTCTCAGCGGAAGCCTTTGGGTACACCTGAACTCCCTGGGGGAGCCTTTACGCAACCCCACACTCAACAGGACTCTGCGTCTTCACTCTTTCCTAACAACCCTAAACATAACCCTAACCGCAACAAGAAGCTGAACCCAAGTTAGACCCGAAGAAACACGTACGGTGCCACTTTCTGCCATCAAAAATTGCTCTCAGCGGAAGCCTTTGGGTACACCTGAACTCCCTGGGGGAGCCTTTATGCAACCCCACACTCAACAGGACTCTGCGTCTTCACTCTTTCCTAACAACCCTAAACATAACCCTAACCGCAACAAGAAGCTGAACCCGAGTTAGACCCGAAAAAACACGTACGGTGCCACTTTCTGCCATCAAAAAGTGCTCTCAGCGGAAGCCTTTGGGTACACCTGAACTCCCTGGGGGAGCCTTTACGCAACCCCACACTCAACAGGACTCTGCGTCTTCACTCTTTCCTAACAACCCTAAACATAACCCTAACCGCAACAAGAAGCTGAACCCGAGTTAGACCCGAAAAAACACGTACGGTGCCACTTTCTGCCATCAAAAAGTGCTCTCAGCGGAAGCCTTTGGGTACACCTGAACTCCCTGGGGGAGCCTTTACGCAACCCCACACTCAACAGGACTCTGCGTCTTCACTCTTTCCTAACAACCCTAAACATAACCCTAACCGCAACAAGAAGCTGAACCCGAGTTAGACCCGAAAAAACACGTACGGTGCCACTTTCTGCCATCAAAAAGTGCTCTCAGCAGAAGCCTTTGGGTACACCTGAACTCCCTGGGGGAGCCTTTACGCAACCCCACACTCAACAGGACTCTGCGTCTTCACTCTTTCCTAACAACCCTAAACATAAGCCTAACCGCAACAAGAAGCTGAACCCGAGTTAGACCCGAAAAAACACGTACGGTGCCACTTTCTGCCATCAAAAAGTGCTCTCAGCGGAAGCCTTTGGGTACACCTGAACTCCCTGGGGGAGCCTTTACGCAACCCCACACTCAACAGGACTCTGCATCTTCACTCTTTCCTAACAACCCTAAACATAACCCTAACCGCAACAAGAAGCTGAACCCGAGTTAGACCCGAAAAAACACGTACGGTGCCACTTTCTGCCATCAAAAAGTGCTCTGAGCGGAAGCCTTTGGGTACACCTGAACTCCCTGGGGGAGCCTTTACGCAACCCCGCACTCAACAGGACTCTGCGTCTTCACTCTTTCCTAACAACCCTAAACATAACCCTAACCGCAACAAGAAGCTGAACTCGAGTTAGACCCGAAAAAACACGTACGGTGCCACTTTCTGCCATCAAAAAGTGCTCTCAGCAGAAGCCTTTGGGTACACCTGAACTCCCTGGGGGAGCCTTTACGCAACCCCACACTCAACAGGACTCTGCGTCTTCACTCTTTCCTAACAACCCTAAACATAACCCTAACCGGAACAAGTAGCTGAACCCGAGTTAGACCCGAAAAAACACGTACGGTGCCACTTTCTGCCATCAAAAAATGCTCTCATCGGAAGCCTTTGGGTACACCTGAACTCCCTGGGGGAGCCTTTACGCAACCCCACACTCAACAGGACTCTGCGTCTTCACTCTTTCCTAACAACCCTAAACATAAGCCTAACCGCAACAAGAAGCTGAACCCCAGTTAGACCCGAAAAAACACGTACGGTGCCACTTTCTGCCATCAAAAAGTGCTCTCAGCGGAAGCCTTTGGGTACACCTGAACTCCCTGGGGGAGCCTTTACGCAACCGCACACTCAACAGGACTCTGCGTCTTCACTCTTTCCTAACAACCCTAAACATAACCCTAACCGCAACAAGAAGCTGAACCCGAGTTAGACCCGAAAAAACACGTACGGTGCCACTTTCTGCCATCAAAAAGTGCTCTGAGCGGAAGCCTTTGGGTACACCTGAACTCCCTGGGGGAGCCTTTACGCAACCCCGCACTCAACAGGACTCTGCGTCTTCACTCATTCCTAACAACCCTAAACATAACCATAACCGCAACAAGAAGCTGAACCCGAGTTAGACCCGAAAAAACACGTACGGTGCCACTTTCTGCCATCAAAAAGTGCTCTCAGCGGAAGCCTTTGGGTACACCTGAACTCCCTGGGGGAGCCTTTACGCAACCCCACACTCAACAGGACTCTGCGTCTTCACTCTTTCCTAACAACCCTAAACAGAACCCTAACCGGAACAAGAAGCTCAACCCGAGTTAGACCCGAAAAAACACGTACGATGCCACTTTCTGCCATCCAAAAGTGCTCTCAGCGGAAGCCTTTGGGTACACCTGAACTCCCTGGGGGAGCCTTTACGCAACCCCACACTCAACAGGACTCTGCGTCTTCACTCTTTCCTAACAACCCTAAACATAAGCCTAACCGCAACAAGAAGCTGAACCCGAGTTAGACCCGAAAAAACACGTACGGTGCCACTTTCTGCCATCAAAAAGTGCTCTCAGCGGAAGCCTTTGGGTACACCTGAACTCCCTGGGGGAGCCTTTACGCAACCCCACACTCAACAGGACTCTGCGTCTTCACTCTTTCCTAACAACCCTAAACATAACCCTAACCGCAACAAGAAGCTGAACCCGAGTTAGACCCGAAAAAACACGTACGGTGCCACTTTCTGCCATCAAAAAGTGCTCTGAGCGGAAGCCTTTGGGTACACCTGAACTCCCTGGGGGAGCCTTTACGCAACCCCGCACTCAACAGGACTCTGCGTCTTCACTCATTCCTAACAACCCTAACATAACCCTAACCGCAACAAGAAGCTCAACCCGAGTTAGACCCGAAAAAACACGTACGGTGCCACTTTCTGCCATCAAAAAGTGCTCTCAGCGGAAGCCTTTGGGTACACCTGAACTCCCTGGGGGAGCCTTTACGCAACCCCACACTCAACAGGACTCTGCGTCTTCACTCTTTCCTAACAACCCTAAACATAACCCTAACCGCAACAAGAAGCTGAACCCGAGTTAGACTTGAAAAAACACGTACGGTGCCACTTTCTGCCATCAAAAAGTGCTCTCAGCGGAAGCCTTTGGGTACACCTGAACTCCCTGGGGGAGCCTTTACGCAACCCCACACTCAACAGGACTCTGCGTCTTCACTCTTTCCTAACAACCCTAAACATAAGCCTAACCGCAACAAGAAGCTGAACCCGAGTTAGACCCGAAAAAACACGTACGGTGCCACTTTCTGCCATCAAAAAGTGCTCTCAGCGGAAGCCTTTGGGTACACCTGAACTCCCTGGGGGAGCCTTTACGCAACCCCACACTCAACAGGACTCTGCGTCTTCACTCTTTCCTAACAACCCTAAACATAACCCTAACCGCAACAAGAAGCTGAACCCGAGTTAGACCCGAAAAAACACGTACGGTGCCACTTTCTGCCATCAAAAAGTGCTCTGAGCGGAAGCCTTTGGGTACACCTGAACTCCCTGGGGGAGCCTTTACGCAACCCCGCACTCAACAGGACTCTGCGTCTTCACTCATTCCTAACAACCCTAAACATAACCATAACCGCAACAAGAAGCTGAACCCGAGTTAGACCCGAAAAAACACGTACGGTGCCACTTTCTGCCATCAAAAAGTGCTCTCAGCGGAAGCCTTTGGGTACACCTGAACTCCCTGGGGGAGCCTTTACGCAACCCCACACTCAACAGGACTCTGCGTCTTCACTCTTTCCTAACAACCCTAAACATAACCCTAACCGCAACAAGAAGCTCAACCCGAGTTAGACCCGAAAAAACACGTACGGTGCCACTTTCTGCCATCAAAAAGTGCTCTCAGCGGAAGCCTTTGGGTACACCTGAACTCCCTGGGGGAGCCTTTACGCAACCCCACACTCAACAGGACTCTGCGTCTTCACTCTTTCCTAACAACCCTAAACATAAGCCTAACCGCAACAAGAAGCTGAACCCGAGTTAGACCCGAAAAAACACGTACGGTGCCACTTTCTGCCATCAAAAAGTGCTCTCAGCGGAAGCCTTTGGGTACACCTGAACTCCCTGGGGGAGCCTTTACGCAACCCCACACTCAACAGGACTCTGCGTCTTCACTCTTTCCTAACAACCCTAAACATAACCCTAACCGGAACAAGAAGCTGAACCCGAGTTAGACCCGAAAAAACACGTACGGTGCCACTTTCTGCCATCAAAAAGTGCTCTCAGCGGAAGCCTTTGGGTACACCTGAACTCCCTGGGGGAGCCTTTACGCAACCCCACACTCAACAGGACTCTGCGTCTTCACTCTTTCCTAACAACCCTAAACATAACCCTAACCGCAACAAGAAGCTGAACCCGAGTTAGACCCGAAAAAACACATACGGTGCCACTTTCTGCCATCAAAAAGTGCTCTCAGCGGAAGCCTTTGGGTACACCTGAACTCCCTGGGGGAGCCTTTACGCAACCCCACACTCAACAGGACTCTGCGTCTTCACTCTTTCCTAACAACCCTAAACATAACCCTAACCGCAACAAGAAGCTGAACCCGAGTTAGACCCGAAAAAACACGTACGGTGCCACTTTCTGCCATCAAAAAGTGCTCTCAGCGGAAGCCTTTGGGTACACCTGAACTCCCTGGGGGAGCCTTTACGCAACCCCACACTCAACAGGACTCTGCGTCTTCACTCTTTCCTAACAACCCTAAACATAACCCTAACCGCAACAAGAAGCTGAACCCGAGTTAGACCCGAAAAAACACGTACGGTGCCACTTTCTGCCATCAAAAAGTGCTCTCAGCGGAAGCCTTTGGGTACACCTGAACTCCCTGGGGGAGCCTTTACGCAACCCCACACTCAACAGGACTCTGCGTCTTCACTCTTTCCTAACAACCCTAAACATAACCCTAACCGCAACAAGAAGCTGAACCCAAGTTAGACCCGAAAAAACACGTACGGTGCCACTTTCTGCCATCAAAAAGTGCTCTCAGCAGAAGCCTTTGGGTACACCTGAACTCCCTGGGGGAGCCTTTACGCAACCCCACACTCAACAGGACTCTGCGTCTTCACTCTTTCCTAACAACCCTAAACATAACCCTAACCGGAACAAGTAGCTGAACCCGAGTTAGACCCGAAAAAACACGTACGGTGCCACTTTCTGCCATCAAAAAGTGCTCTCAGCGGAAGCCTTTGGGTACACCTGAACTCCCTGGGGGAGCCTTTACGCAACCCCACACTCAGCAGGACTCTGCGTCTTCACTCTTTCCTAACAACCCTAAACATAACCCTAACCGCAACAAGAAGCTGAACCCGAGTTAGACCCGAAAAAACACGTACGGTGCCACTTTCTGCCATCAAAAAGTGCTCTCAGCGGAAGCCTTTGGGTACACCTGAACTCCCTGGGGGAGCCTTTACGCAACCCCACACTCAACAGGACTCTGCGTCTTCACTCTTTCCTAACAACCCTAAACATAACCCTAACCGGAACAAGTAGCTGAACCCGAGTTAGACCCGAAAAAACACGTACGGTGCCACTTTCTGCCATCAAAAAGTGCTCTCAGCGGAAGCCTTTGGGTACACCTGAACTCCCTGGGGGAGCCTTTACGCAACCCCACACTCAGCAGGACTCTGCGTCTTCACTCTTTCCTAACAACCCTAAACATAACCCTAACCGCAACAAGAAGCTGAACCCGAGTTAGACCCGAAAAAACACGTACGGTGCCACTTTCTGCCATCAAAAAGTGCTCTCAGCGGAAGCCTTTGGGTACACCTGAACTCCCTGGGGGAGCCTTTACGCAACCCCACACTCAACAGGACTCTGCGTCTTCACTCTTTCCTAACAACCCTAAACATAACCCTAACCGCAACAAGAAGCTGAACCCGAGTTAGACCCGAAAAAACACGTACGGTGCCACTTTCTGCCATCAAAAAGTGCTCTCAGCGGAAGCCTTTGGGTACACCTGAACTCCCTGGGGGAGCCTTTACGCAACCCCGCATTCAACAGGACTCTGCGTCTTCACTCATTCCTAACAACCCTAAACATAACCCTAACCGCAAGAAGAAGCTGAACCCGAGTTAGACCCGAAAAAACACGTACGGTGCCACTTTCTGCCATCAAAAAGTGCTCTCAGCGGAAGCCTTTGGGTACACCTGAACTCCCTGGGGGAGCCTTTACGCAACCCCGCACTCAACAGGACTCTGCGTCTTCACTCTTTCCTAACAACTCTAAACATAACCCTAACCGCAACAAGAAGCTGAACCCGAGTTAGACCCGAAAAAACACGTACGGTGCCACTTTCTGCCATCAAAAAGTGCTCTCAGCGGAAGCCTTTGGGTACACCTGAACTCCCTGGGGGAGCCTTTACGCAACCCCACACTCAACAGGACTCTGCGTCTTCACTCTTTCCTAACAACCCTAAACATAACCCTAACCGCAACAAGAAGCTCAACCCGAGTTAGACCCGAAAAAACACGTACGGTGCCACTTTCTGCCATCAAAAAGTGCTCTCAGCGGAAGCCTTTGGGTACACCTGAACTCCCTGGGGGAGCCTTTACGCAACCCCACACTCAACAGGACTCTGCGTCTTCACTCTTTCCTAACAACCCTAAACATAACCCTAACCGCAACAAGAAGCTGAACCCGAGTTAGACCCGAAAAAACACGTACGGTGCCACTTTCTGCCATCAAAAAGTGCTCTCAGCGGAAGCCTTTGGGTACACCTGAACTCCCTGGGGGAGCCTTTACGAAACCCCACACTCAACTAGACTCTGCGTCTTCACTCTTTCCTAACAACCCTAAACATAAGCCTAACCGCAACAAGAAGCTGAACCCGAGTTAGACCCGAAAAAACACGTACGGTGCCACTTTCTGCCATCAAAAAGTGCTCTCAGCGGAAGCCTTTGGGTACACCTGAACTCCCTGGGGGAGCCTTTACGCAACCCCACACTCAACAGGACTCTGCGTCTTCACTCTTTCCTAACAACCCTAAACATAACCCTAACCGCAACAAGAAGCTGAACCCGAGTTAGAACCGAAAAAACACGTACGGTGCCACTTTCTGCCATCCAAAAGTGCTCTCAGCGGAAGCCTTTGGGTACACCTGAACTCCCTGGGGGAGCCTTTACGCAACCCCACACTCAACAGGACTCTGCGTCTTCACTCATTCCTAACAACCCTAAACATAACCCTAACCGGAACAAGAAGCTGAACCCGAGTTAGACCCGAAAAAACACGTACGGTGCCACTTTCTGCCATCAAAAAGTGCTCTCAGCGGAAGCCTTTGGGTACACCTGAACTCCCTGGGGGAGCCTTTACGCAACCCCACACTCAACAGGACTCTGCGTCTTCACTCTTTCCTAACAACCCTAAACATAACCCTAACCGCAACAAGAAGCTGAACCCGAGTTAGACCCGAAAAAACACGTACGGTGCCACTTTCTGCCATCAAAAAGTGCTCTCAGCGGAAGCCTTTGGGTACACCTGAACTCCCTGGGGGAGCCTTTACGCAACCCCACACTCAACAGGACTCTGCGTCTTCACTGTTTCCTAACAACCCTAAACATAACCCTTACCGCAACAAGAAGCTGAACCCGAGTTAGACCCGAAAAAACACATACGGTGCCACTTTCTGCCATCAAAAAGTGCTCTCAGCGGAAGCCTTTGGGTACACCTGAACTCCCTGGGGGAGCCTTTACGCAACCCCACACTCAACAGGACTCTGCGTCTTCACTCTTTCCTAACAACCCTAAACATAACCCTAACCGCAACAAGAAGCTGAACCCAAGTTAGACCCGAAAAAACACGTACGGTGCCACTTTCTGCCATCAAAAAGTGCTCTCAGCAGAAGCCTTTGGGTACACCTGAACTCCCTGGGGGAGCCTTTACGCAACCCCACACTCAACAGGACTCTGCGTCTTCACTCTTTCCTAACAACCCTAAACATATCCCTAACCGGAACAAGTAGCTGAACCCGAGTTAGACCCGAAAAAACACGTACGGTGCCACTTTCTGCCATCAAAAAGTGCTCTCAGCGGAAGCCTTTGGGTACACCTGAACTCCCTGGGGGAGCCTTTACGCAACCCCACACTCAGCAGGACTCTGCGTCTTCACTCTTTCCTAACAACCCTAAACATAACCCTAACCGCAACAAGAAGCTGAACCCGAGTTAGACCCGAAAAAACACGTACGGTGCCACTTTCTGCCATCAAAAAGTGCTCTCAGCGGAAGCCTTTGGGTACACCTGAACTCCCTGGGGGAGCCTTTACGCAACCCCACACTCAACAGGACTCTGCGTCTTCACTCTTTCCTAACAACCCTAAACATAACCCTAACCGCAACAAGAAGCTGAACCCGAGTTAGACCCGAAAAAACACGTACGGTGCCACTTTCTGCCATCCAAAAGTGCTCTCAGCGGAAGCCTTTGGGTACACCTGAACTCCCTGGGGGAGCCTTTACGCAACCCCACACTCAACAGGACTCTGCGTCTTCACTCTTTCCTAACAACCCTAAACATAACCCTAACCGCAACAAGAAGCTGAACCCGAGTTAGACCCGAAAAAACACGTACGGTGCCACTTTCTGCCATCAAAAAGTGCTCTCAGCGGAAGCCTTTGGGTACACCTGAACTCCCTGGGGGAGCCTTTACGCAACCCCACACTCAACAGGACTCTGCGTCTTCACTCTTTCCTAACAACCCTAAACATAACCCTAACCGCAACAAGAAGCTGAACCCGAGTTAGACCCGAAAAAACACGTACGGTGCCACTTTCTGCCATCCAAAAGTGCTCTCAGCGGAAGCCTTAGGGTACGCCTGAACTCCCTGGGGGAGCCTTTACGCAACCCCACACTCAACAGGACTCTGCGTCTTCACTCTTTCCTAACAACCCTAAACATAACCCTAACCGCAACAAGAAGCTCAACCCGAGTTAGACCCGAAAAAACACGTACGGTGCCACTTTCTGCCATCAAAAAGTGCTCTCAGCGGAAGCCTTTGGGTACACCTGAACTCCCTGGGGGAGCCTTTACGCAACCCCACACTCAACAGGACTCTGCGTCTTCACTCTTTCCTAACAACCCTAAACATAACCCTAACCGCAACTTGAAGCTCAACCCGAGTTAGACCCGAAAAAACACGTACGGTGCCACTTTCTGCCATCAAAAAGTGCTCTCAGCGGAAGCCTTTGGGTACACCTGAACTCCCTGGGGGAGCCTTTACGCAACCCCACACTCAACAGGACTCTGCGTCTTCACTCTTTCCTAACAACCCTAAACATAACCCTAACCGCAACAAGAAGCTGAACCCGAGGTAGACCCGAAAAAACACGTACTGTGCCACTTTCTGCCATCAAAAAGTGCTCTCAGCGGAAGCCTTTGGGTACACCTGAACTCCCTGGGGGAGCCTTTACGCAACCCCACACTCAACAGGACTCTGCGTCTTCACTCTTTCCTAACAACCCTAAACATAACCCTAACCGCAACAAGAAGCTGAACCCGAGTTAGACCCGAAAAAACACGTACGGTGCCACTTTCTGCCATCAAAAAGTGCTCTCAGCAGAAGCCTTTGGGTACACCTGAACTCCCTGGGGGAGCCTTTACGCAACCCCACACTCAACAGGACTCTGCGTCTTCACTCTTTCCTAACAACCCTAAACATAAGCCTAACCGCAACAAGAAGCTGAACCCGAGTTAGACCCGAAAAAACACGTACGGTGCCACTTTCTGCCATCAAAAAGTGCTCTCAGCGGAAGCCTTAGGGTACACCTGACCTCCCTGGGGGAGCCTTTACGCAACCCCACACTCAACAGGACTCTGCGTCTTCACTCTTTCCTAACAACCCTAAACATAACCCTAACCGCAACAAGAAGCTGAACCCGAGTTAGACCCGAAAAAACACGTACGGTGCCACTTTCTGCCATCAAAAAGTGCTCTCAGCGGAAGCCTTTGGGTACACCTGAACTCCCTGGGGGAGCCTTTACGCAACCCCACACTCAACAGGACTCTGCGTCTTCACTCTTTCCTAACAACCCTAAACATAACCCTAACCGCAACAAGAAGCTGAACCCGAGTTAGACCCGAAAAAACACGTACGGTGCCACTTTCTGCCATCAAAAAGTGCTCTCAGCGGAAGCCTTTGGGTACACCTGAACTCCCTGGGGGAGCCTTTACGCAACCCCACACTCAACAGGACTCTGTGTCTTCACTCTTTCCTAACAACCCTAAACATAACCCTAACCGCAACAAGAAGCTGAACCCGAGTTAGACCCGAAAAAACACGTACGGTGCCACTTTCTGCCATCAAAAAGTGCTCTCAGCGGAAGCCTTTGGGTACACCTGAACTCCCTGGGGGAGCCTTTACGCAACCCCACACTCAACAGGACTCTGCGTCTTCACTCTTTCCTAACAACCCTAAACATAACCCTAACCGCAACAAGAAGCTGAACCCGAGTTAGACCCGAAAAAACACGTACGGTGCCACTTTCTGCCATCAAAAAGTGCTCTCAGCGGAAGCCTTTGGGTACACCTGAACTCCCTGGGGGAGCCTTTACGCAACCCCGCATTCAACAGGACTCTGCGTCTTCACTCATTCCTAACAACCCTAAACATAACCCTAACCGCAAGAAGAAGCTGAACCCGAGTTAGACCCGAAAAAACACGTACGGTGCCACTTTCTGCCATCAAAAAGTGCTCTCAGCGGAAGCCTTTGGGTACACCTGAACTCCCTGGGGGAGCCTTTACGCAACCCCGCACTCAACAGGACTCTGCGTCTTCACTCTTTCCTAACAACTCTAAACATAACCCTAACCGCAACAAGAAGCTGAACCCGAGTTAGACCCGAAAAAACACGTACGGTGCCACTTTCTGCCATCAAAAAGTGCTCTCAGCGGAAGCCTTTGGGTACACCTGAACTCCCTGGGGGAGCCTTTACGCAACCCCACACTCAACAGGACTCTGCGTCTTCACTCTTTCCTAACAACCCTAAACATAACCCTAACCGCAACAAGAAGCTCAACCCGAGTTAGACCCGAAAAAACACGTACGGTGCCACTTTCTGCCATCAAAAAGTGCTCTCAGCGGAAGCCTTTGGGTACACCTGAACTCCCTGGGGGAGCCTTTACGCAACCCCACACTCAACAGGACTCTGCGTCTTCACTCTTTCCTAACAACCCTAAACATAACCCTAACCGCAACAAGAAGCTGAACCCGAGTTAGACCCGAAAAAACACGTACGGTGCCACTTTCTGCCATCAAAAAGTGCTCTCAGCGGAAGCCTTTGGGTACACCTGAACTCCCTGGGGGAGCCTTTACGAAACCCCACACTCAACTAGACTCTGCGTCTTCACTCTTTCCTAACAACCCTAAACATAAGCCTAACCGCAACAAGAAGCTGAACCCGAGTTAGACCCGAAAAAACACGTACGGTGCCACTTTCTGCCATCAAAAAGTGCTCTCAGCGGAAGCCTTTGGGTACACCTGAACTCCCTGGGGGAGCCTTTACGCAACCCCACACTCAACAGGACTCTGCGTCTTCACTCTTTCCTAACAACCCTAAACATAACCCTAACCGCAACAAGAAGCTGAACCCGAGTTAGAACCGAAAAAACACGTACGGTGCCACTTTCTGCCATCCAAAAGTGCTCTCAGCGGAAGCCTTTGGGTACACCTGAACTCCCTGGGGGAGCCTTTACGCAACCCCGCACTCAACAGGACTCTGCGTCTTCACTCATTCCTAACAACCCTAAACATAACCCTAACCGGAACAAGAAGCTGAACCCGAGTTAGACCCGAAAAAACACGTACGGTGCCACTTTCTGCCATCAAAAAGTGCTCTCAGCGGAAGCCTTTGGGTACACCTGAACTCCCTGGGGGAGCCTTTACGCAACCCCACACTCAACAGGACTCTGCGTCTTCACTCTTTCCTAACAACCCTAAACATAACCCTAACCGCAACAAGAAGCTGAACCCGAGTTAGACCCGAAAAAACACGTACGGTGCCACTTTCTGCCATCAAAAAGTGCTCTCAGCGGAAGCCTTTGGGTACACCTGAACTCCCTGGGGGAGCCTTTACGCAACCCCACACTCAACAGGACTCTGCGTCTTCACTGTTTCCTAACAACCCTAAACATAACCCTTACCGCAACAAGAAGCTGAACCCGAGTTAGACCCGAAAAAACACATACGGTGCCACTTTCTGCCATCAAAAAGTGCTCTCAGCGGAAGCCTTTGGGTACACCTGAACTCCCTGGGGGAGCCTTTACGCAACCCCACACTCAACAGGACTCTGCGTCTTCACTCTTTCCTAACAACCCTAAACATAACCCTAACCGCAACAAGAAGCTGAACCCAAGTTAGACCCGAAAAAACACGTACGGTGCCACTTTCTGCCATCAAAAAGTGCTCTCAGCAGAAGCCTTTGGGTACACCTGAACTCCCTGGGGGAGCCTTTACGCAACCCCACACTCAACAGGACTCTGCGTCTTCACTCTTTCCTAACAACCCTAAACATATCCCTAACCGGAACAAGTAGCTGAACCCGAGTTAGACCCGAAAAAACACGTACGGTGCCACTTTCTGCCATCAAAAAGTGCTCTCAGCGGAAGCCTTTGGGTACACCTGAACTCCCTGGGGGAGCCTTTACGCAACCCCACACTCAGCAGGACTCTGCGTCTTCACTCTTTCCTAACAACCCTAAACATAACCCTAACCGCAACAAGAAGCTGAACCCGAGTTAGACCCGAAAAAACACGTACGGTGCCACTTTCTGCCATCAAAAAGTGCTCTCAGCGGAAGCCTTTGGGTACACCTGAACTCCCTGGGGGAGCCTTTACGCAACCCCACACTCAACAGGACTCTGCGTCTTCACTCTTTCCTAACAACCCTAAACATAACCCTAACCGCAACAAGAAGCTGAACCCGAGTTAGACCCGAAAAAACACGTACGGTGCCACTTTCTGCCATCCAAAAGTGCTCTCAGCGGAAGCCTTTGGGTACACCTGAACTCCCTGGGGGAGCCTTTACGCAACCCCACACTCAACAGGACTCTGCGTCTTCACTCTTTCCAAACAACCCTAAACATAACCCTAACCGCAACAAGAAGCTCAACCCGAGTTAGACCCGAAAAAACACGTACGGTGCCACTTTCTGCCATCAAAAAGTGCTCTCAGCGGAAGCCTTTGGGTACACCTGAACTCCCTGGGGGAGCCTTTACGCAACCCCACACTCAACAGGACTCTGCGTCTTCACTCTTTCCTAACAACCCTAAACATAACCCTAACCGCAACTTGAAGCTCAACCCGAGTTAGACCCGAAAAAACACGTACGGTGCCACTTTCTGCCATCAAAAAGTGCTCTCAGCGGAAGCCTTTGGGTACACCTGAACTCCCTGGGGGAGCCTTTACGCAACCCCACACTCAACAGGACTCTGCGTCTTCACTCTTTCCTAACAACCCTAAACATAACCCTAACCGCAACAAGAAGCTGAACCCGAGGTAGACCCGAAAAAACACGTACTGTGCCACTTTCTGCCATCAAAAAGTGCTCTCAGCGGAAGCCTTTGGGTACACCTGAACTCCCTGGGGGAGCCTTTACGCAACCCCACACTCAACAGGACTCTGCGTCTTCACTCTTTCCTAACAACCCTAAACATAACCCTAACCGCAACAAGAAGCTGAACCCGAGTTAGACCCGAAAAAACACGTACGGTGCCACTTTCTGCCATCAAAAAGTGCTCTCAGCAGAAGCCTTTGGGTACACCTGAACTCCCTGGGGGAGCCTTTACGCAACCCCACACTCAACAGGACTCTGCGTCTTCACTCTTTCCTAACAACCCTAAACATAAGCCTAACCGCAACAAGAAGCTGAACCCGAGTTAGACCCGAAAAAACACGTACGGTGCCACTTTCTGCCATCAAAAAGTGCTCTCAGCGGAAGCCTTAGGGTACACCTGACCTCCCTGGGGGAGCCTTTACGCAACCCCACACTCAACAGGACTCTGCGTCTTCACTCTTTCCTAACAACCCTAAACATAACCCTAACCGCAACAAGAAGCTGAACCCGAGTTAGACCCGAAAAAACACGTACGGTGCCACTTTCTGCCATCAAAAAGTGCTCTCAGCGGAAGCCTTTGGGTACACCTGAACTCCCTGGGGGAGCCTTTACGCAACCCCACACTCAACAGGACTCTGCGTCTTCACTCTTTCCTAACAACCCTAAACATAACCCTAACCGCAACAAGAAGCTGAACCCGAGTTAGACCCGAAAAAACACGTACGGTGCCACTTTCTGCCATCAAAAAGTGCTCTCAGCGGAAGCCTTTGGGTACACCTGAACTCCCTGGGGGAGCCTTTACGCAACCCCACACTCAACAGGACTCTGTGTCTTCACTCTTTCCTAACAACCCTAAACATAACCCTAACCGCAACAAGAAGCTGAACCCGAGTTAGACCCGAAAAAACACGTACGGTGCCACTTTCTGCCATCAAAAAGTGCTCTCAGCGGAAGCCTTTGGGTACACCTGAACTCCCTGGGGGAGCCTTTACGCAACCCCACACTCAACAGGACTCTGCGTCTTCACTCTTTCCTAACAACCCTAAACATAACCCTAACCGGAACAAGAAGCTCAACCCGAGTTAGACCCGAAAAAACACGTACGGTGCCACTTTCTGCCATCAAAAAGTGCTCTCAGTGGAAGCCTTTGGGTACACCTGAACTCCCTGGGGGAGCCTTTACGCAACCCCACACTCAACAGGACTCTGCGTCTTCACTCTTTCCTAACAACCCTAAACATAACCCTAACCGCAACAAGAAGCTGAACCCGAGTTAGACCCGAAAAAACACGTACGGTGCCACTTTCTGCCATCAAAAAGTGCTCTCAGCGGAAGCCTTTGGGTACACCTGAACTCCCTGGGGGAGCCTTTACGCAACCCCACACTCAACAGGACTCTGCGTCTTCACTCTTTCCTAACAACCCTAAACATAACCCTAACCACAACAAGAAGCTCAACCCGAGTTAGACCCGAAAAAACACGTACGGTGCCACTTTCTGCCATCAAAAAGTGCTCTCAGCGGAAGCCTTTGGGTACACCTGAACTCCCTGGGGGAGCCTTTACGCAACCCCACACTCAACAGGACTCTGCGTCTTCACTCTTTCCTAACAACCCTAAACATAACCCTAACCGCAACAAGAAGCTGAACCCGAGTTAGACCCGAAAAAACACGTACGGTGCCACTTTCTGCCATCAAAAAGTGCTCTCAGCGGAAGCCTCTGGGTACACCTGAACTCCCTGGGGGAGCCTTTACGCAACCCCACACTCAACAGGACTCTGCGTCTTCACTCTTTCCTAACAACCCTAAACATAACCCTAACCGCAACAAGAAGCTGAACCCGAGTTAGACCCGAAAAAACACGTACGGTGCCACTTTCTGCCATCAAAAAGTGCTCTCAGCGGAAGCCTTTGGGTACACCTGAACTCCCTGGGGGAGCCTTTACGCAACCCCACACTCAACAGGACTCTGCGTCTTCACTCTTTCCTAACAACCCTAAACATAACCCTAACCGCAACAAGAAGCTGAACCCGAGTTAGACCCGAAAAAAGACGTACGGTGCCACTTTCTGCCATCCAAAAGTGCTCTCAGCGGAAGCCTTAGGGTACGCCTGAACTCCCTGGGGGAGCCTTTACGCAACCCCACACTCAACAGGACTCTGCGTCTTCACTCTTTCCAAACAACCCTAAACATAACCCTAACCGCAACAAGAAGCTCAACCCGAGTTAGACCCGAAAAAACACGTACGGTGCCACTTTCTGCCATCAAAAAGTGCTCTCAGCGGAAGCCTTTGGGTACACCTGAACTCCCTGGGGGAGCCTTTACGCAACCCCACACTCAACAGGACTCTGCGTCTTCACTCTTTCCTAACAACCCTAAACATAACCCTAACCGCAACAAGAAGCTCAACCCGAGTTAGACCCGAAAAAACACGTACGGTGCCACTTTCTGCCATCAAAAAGTGCTCTCAGCGGAAGCCTTTGGGTACACCTGAACTCCCTGGGGGAGCCTTTACGCAACCCCACACTCAACAGGACTCTGCGTCTTCACTCTTTCCTAACAACCCTAAACATAACCCTAACCGCAACAAGAAGCTGAACCCGAGTTAGACCCGAAAAAACACGTACTGTGCCACTTTCTGCCATCAAAAAGTGCTCTCAGCGGAAGCCTTTGGGTACACCTGAACTCCCTGGGGGAGCCTTTACGCAACCCCACACTCAACAGGACTCTGCGTCTTCACTCTTTCCTAACAACCCTAAACATAACCCTAACCGCAACAAGAAGCTGAACCCGAGTTAGACCCGAAAAAACACGTACGGTGCCACTTTCTGCCATCAAAAAGTGCTCTCAGCAGAAGCCTTTGGGTACACCTGAACTCCCTGGGGGAGCCTTTACGCAACCCCACACTCAACAGGACTCTGCGTCTTCACTCTTTCCTAACAACCCTAAACATAAGCCTAACCGCAACAAGAAGCTGAACCCGAGTTAGACCCGAAAAAACACGTACGGTGCCACTTTCTGCCATCAAAAAGTGCTCTCAGCGGAAGCCTTTGTGTACACCTGAACGCCCTGGGGGAGCCTTTACGCAACCCCACACTCAACAGGACTCTGCGTCTTCACTCTTTCCTAACAACCCTAAACATAACCCTAACCGCAACAAGAAGCTGAACCCGAGTTAGACCCGAAAAAACACGTACGGTGCCACTTTCTGCCATCCAAAAGTGCTCTCAGCGGAAGCCTTTGGGTACACCTGAACTCCCTGGGGGAGCCTTTACGCAACCCCACACTCAACAGGACTCTGCGTCTTCACTCTTTCCTAACAACCCTAAACATAACCCTAACCGCAACAAGAAGCTGAACCCGAGTTAGACCCGAAAAAACACGTACGGTGCCACTTTCTGCCATTAAAAAGTGCTCTCAGCGGAAGCCTTTGGGTACACCTGAACTCCCTGGGGGAGCCTTTACGCAACCCCACACTCAACAGGACTCTGCGTCTTCACTCTTTCCTAACAACCCTAAACATAACCCTAACCGCAACAAGAAGCTGAACCCGAGTTAGACCCGAAAAAACACGTACGGTGCCACTTTCTGCCATCAAAAAGTGCTCTCAGCGGAAGCCTTAGGGTACACCTGACCTCCCTGGGGGAGCCTTTACGCAACCCCACACTCAACAGGACTCTGCGTCTTCACTCTTTCCTAACAACCCTAAACATAAGCCTAACCGCAACAAGAAGCTGAACCCGAGTTAGACCCGAAAAAACACGTACGGTGCCACTTTCTGCCATCCAAAAGTGCTCTCAGCGGAAGCCTTTGGGTACACCTGAACTCCCTGGGGGAGCCTTTACGCAACCCCACACTCAACAGGACTCTGCGTCTTCACTCTTTCCTAACAACCCTAAACATAACCCTAACCGCAACAAGAAGCTGAACCCGAGTTAGACCCGAAAAAACACGTACGGTGCCACTTTCTGCCATCAAAAAGTGCTCTCAGCGGAAGCCTTTGGGTACACCTGAACTCCCTGGGGGAGCCTTTACGCAACCCCACACTCAACAGGACTCTGCGTCTTCACTCTTTCCTAACAACCCTAAACATAACCCTAACCGGAACAAGAAGCTCAACCCGAGTTAGACCCGAAAAAACACGTACGGTGCCACTTTCTGCCATCAAAAAGTGCTCTCAGTGGAAGCCTTTGGGTACACCTGAACTCCCTGGGGGAGCCTTTACGCAACCCCACACTCAACAGGACTCTGCGTCTTCACTCTTTCCTAACAACCCTAAACATAACCCTAACCGCAACAAGTAGCTGAACCCGAGTTAGACCCGAAAAAACACGTACGGTGCCACTTTCTGCCATCAAAAAGTGCTCTCAGCGGAAGCCTTTGGGTACACCTGAACTCCCTGGGGGAGCCTTTACGCAACCCCACACTCAACAGGACTCTGCGTCTTCACTCTTTCCTAACAACCCTAAACATAACCCTAACCACAACAAGAAGCTCAACCCGAGTTAGACCCGAAAAAACACGTACGGTGCCACTTTCTGCCATCAAAAAGTGCTCTCAGCGGAAGCCTTTGGGTACACCTGAACTCCCTGGGGGAGCCTTTACGCAACCCCACACTCAACAGGACTCTGCGTCTTCACTCTTTCCTAACAACCCTAAACATAACCCTAACCGGAACAAGAAGCTCAACCCGAGTTAGACCCGAAAAAACACGTACGGTGCCACTTTCTGCCATCAAAAAGTGCTCTCAGCGGAAGCCTTTGGGTACACCTGAACTCCCTGGGGGAGCCTTTACGCAACCCCACACTCAACAGGACTCTGCGTCTTCACTCTTTCCTAACAACCCTAAACATAACCCTAACCGCAACAAGAAGCTGAACCCGAGTTAGACCCGAAAAAACACGTACGGTGCCACTTTCTGCCATCAAAAAGTGCTCTCAGCGGAAGCCTTTGGGTACACCTGAACTCCCTGGGGGAGCCTTTACGCAACCCCACACTCAACAGGACTCTGCGTCTTCACTCTTTCCTAACAACCCTAAACATAACCCTAACTGCAACAAGAAGCTCAACCCGAGTTAGACCCGAAAAAACACGTACGGTGCCACTTTCTGCCATCAAAAAGTGCTCTCAGCGGAAGCCTTTGGGTACACCTGAACTCCCTGGGGGAGCCTTTACGCAACCCCACACTCAACAGGACTCTGCGTCTTCACTCTTTCCTAACAACCCTAAACATAACCCTAACCGCAACAAGAAGCTGAACCCGAGTTAGACCCGAAAAAACACGTACGGTGCCACTTTCTGCCATCAAAAAGTGCTCTCAGCGGAAGCCTTTGGGTACACCTGAACTCCCTGGGGGAGCCTTTACGCAACCCCACACTCAACAGGACTCTGCGTCTTCACTCTTTCCTAACAACCCTAAACATAACCCTAACCGGAACAAGAAGCTGAACCCGAGTTAGACCCGAAAAAACACGTACGGTGCCACTTTCTGCCATCAAAAAGTGCTCTCAGCGGAAGCCTTTGGGTACACCTGAACTCCCTGGGGGAGCCTTTACGCAACCCCACACTCAACAGGACTCTGCGTCTTCACTCTTTCCTAACAACCCTAAACATAACCCTAACCGCAACAAGAAGCTGAACCCGAGTTAGACCCGAAAAAACACGTACGGTGCCACTTTCTGCCATCCAAAAGTGCTCTCAGCGGAAGCCTTTGGGTACACCTGAACTCCCTGGGGGAGCCTTTACGCAACCCCACACTCAACAGGACTCTGCGTCTTCACTCTTTCCTAACAACCCTAAACATAACCCTAACCGCAACAAGAAGCTGAACCCGAGTTAGACCCGAAAAAACACGTACGGTGCCACTTTCTGCCATCAAAAAGTGCTCTCAGCGGAAGCCTTTGGGTACACCTGAACTCCCTGGGGGAGCCTTTACGCAACCCCACACTCAACAGGACTCTGCGTCTTCACTCTTTCCTAACAACCCTAAACATAACCCTAACCGCAAGAAGAAGCTGAACCCGAGTTAGACCCGAAAAAACACGTACGGTGCCACTTTCTGCCATCAAAAAGTGCTCTCAGCGGAAGCCTTTGGGTACACCTGAACTCCCTGGGGGAGCCTTTACGCAACCCCACACTCAACAGGACTCTGCGTCTTCACTCTTTCCTAACAACCCTAAACATAACCCTAACCGCAACAAGAAGCTGAACCCGAGTTAGACCCGAAAAAACACGTACGGTGCCACTTTCTGCCATCCAAAAGTGCTCTCAGCGGAAGCCTTTGGGTACACCTGAACTCCCTGGGGGAGCCTTTACGCAACCCCACACTCAACAGGACTCTGCGTCTTCACTCTTTCCTAACAACCCTAAACATAACCCTAACCGCAACAAGAAGCTGAACCCGAGTTAGACCCGAAAAAACACGTACGGTGCCACTTTCTGCCATCAAAAAGTGCTCTCAGCGGAAGCCTTTGGCTACACCTGAACTCCCTGGGGGAGCCTTTACGCAACCCCACACTCAACAGGACTCTGCGTCTTCACTCTTTCCTAACAACCCTAAACATAACCCTAACCGCAACAAGAAGCTCAACCCGAGTTAGACCCGAAAAAACACGTACGGTGCCACTTTCTGCCATCAAAAAGTGCTCTCAGCGGAAGCCTTTGGGTACACCTGAACTCCCTGGGGGAGCCTTTACGCAACCCCACACTCAACAGGACTCTGCGTCTTCACTCTTTCCTAACAACCCTAAACATAACCCTTACCGCAACAAGAAGCTGAACCCGAGTTAGACCCGAAAAAACACGTACGGTGCCACTTTCTGCCATCAAAAAGTGCTCTCAGCGGAAGCCTTTGGGTACACCTGAACTCCCTGGGGGAGCCTTTACGCAACCCCACACTCAACAGGACTCTGCGTCTTCACTCTTTCCAAACAACCCTAAACATAACCCTAACCGCAACAAGAAGCTGAACCCGAGTTAGACCCGAAAAAACACGTACGGTGCCACTTTCTGCCATCCAAAAGTGCTCTCAGCGGAAGCCTTTGGGTACACCTGACCTCCCTGGGGGAGCCTTTACGCAACCCCACACTCAACAGGACTCTGCGTCTTCACTCTTTCCTAACAACCCTAAACATAACCCTAACCGCAACAAGAAGCTGAACCCGAGTTAGACCCGAAAAAACACGTACGGTGCCACTTTCTGCCATCAAAAAGTGCTCTCAGCGGAAGCCTTTGGGAACACCTGCACTCCCTGGGGGAGCCTTTACGCAACCCCACACTCAACAGGACTCTGCGTCTTCACTCTTTCCTAACAACCCTAAACATAACCCTAACCGCAACAAGAAGCTGAACCCGAGTTAGACCCGAAAAAACACGTACGGTGCCACTTTCTGCCATCAAAAAGTGCTCTCAGCGGAAGCCTTTGGGTACACCTGAACTCCCTGGGGGAGCCTTTACGCAACCCCACACTCAACAGGACTCTGCGTCTTCACTCTTTCCTAACAACCCTAAACATAAGCCTAACCGCAACAAGAAGCTGAACCCGAGTTAGACGCGAAAAAACACGTACGGTGCCACTTTCTGCCATCAAAAAGTGCTCTCAGCGGAAGCCTTTGGGTACACCTGAACTCCCTGGGGGAGCCTTTACGCAACCCCACACTCAACAGGACTCTGCGTCTTCACTCTTTCCTAACAACCCTAAACATAACCCTAACCGCAACAAGAAGCTGAACCCGAGTTAGACCCGAAAAAACACGTACGGTGCCACTTTCTGCCATCAAAAAGTGCTCTCAGCGGAAGCCTTTGGGTACACCTGAACTCCCTGGGGGAGCCTTTACGCAACCCCACACTCAACAGGACTCTGCGTCTTCACTCTTTCCTAACAACCCTAAACATAACCCTTACCGCAACAAGAAGCTGAACCCGAGTTAGACCCGAAAAAACACGTACGGTGCCACTTTATGCCATCAAAAAGTGCTCTCAGCGGAAGCCTTTGGGTACACCTGAACTCCCTGGGGGAGCCTTTACGCAACCCCACACTCA
>NW_028153845.1:0-15000 GCF_964211835.1 Anser anser | reverse complement strand
TCTCAGCGGAAGCCTTTGGGTACACCTGAACTCCCTGGGGGAGCCTTTACGCAACCCCACACTCAACAGGACTCTGCGTCTTCACTCTTTCCTAACAACCCTAAACATAACCCTAACCGCAACAAGAAGCTGAACCCGAGTTAGACCCGAAAAAACACGTACTGTGCCACTTTCTGCCATCAAAAAGTGCTCCCAGCAGAAGCCTTTGGGTACACCTGAACTCCCTGGGGGAGCCTTTACGCAACCCCACACTCAACAGGACTCTGCGTCTTCACTCTTTCCTAACAACCCTAAACATAACCCTAACCGCAACAAGAAGCTGAACCCGAGTTAGACCCGAAAAAACACGTACGGTGCCACTTTCTGCCATCAAAAAGTGCTCTCAGCGGAAGCCTTTGGGTACACCTGAACTCCCTGGGGGAGCCTTTACGCAACCCCACACTCAACAGGACTCTGCGTCTTCACTCTTTCCTAACAACCCTAAACATAACCCTAACCGCAACAAGAAGCTGAACCCGAGTTAGACCCGAAAAAACACGTACGGTGCCACTTTCTGCCATCAAAAAGTGCTCCCAGCAGAAGCCTTTGGGTACACCTGAACTCCCTGGGGGAGCCTTTACGCAACCCCACACTCAACAGGACTCTGCGTCTTCACTCTTTCCTAACAACCCTAAACATAACCCTAACCGCAACAAGAAGCTGAACCCGAGTTAGACCCGAAAAAACACGTACGGTGCCACTTTCTGCCATCAAAAAGTGCTCTCAGTGGAAGCCTTTGGGTACACCTGAACTCCCTGGGGGAGCCTTTACGGAACCCCACACTCAACAGGACTCTGCGTCTTCACTCTTTCCTAACAACCCTAAACATAACCCTAACCGCAACAAGAAGCTCAACCCGAGTTAGACCCGAAAAAACACGTACGGTGCCACTTTCTGCCATCAAAAAGTGCTCTCAGCGGAAGCCTTTGGGTACACCTGAACTCCCTGGGGGAGCCTTTACGCAACCCCACACTCAACAGGACTCTGCGTCTTCACTCTTTCCTAACAACCCTAAACATAACCCTAACCGCAACAAGAAGCTGAACCCGAGTTAGACCCGAAAAAACACGTACGGTGCCACTTTCTGCCATCAAAAAGTGCTCTCAGCGGAAGCCTTTGGGTACACCTGAACTCCCTGGGGGAGCCTTTACGCAACCCCACACTCAACAGGACTCTGCGTCTTCACTCTTTCCTAACAACCCTAAACATAACCCTAACTGCAACAAGAAGCTGAACCCGAGTTAGACCTGAAAAAACACGTACGGTGCCACTTTCTGCCATCAAAAAGTGCTCTCAGCGGAAGCCTTTGGGTACACCTGAACTCCCTGGGGGAGCCTTTACGCAACCCCACACTCAACAGGACTCTGCGTCTTCACTCTTTCCTAACAACCCTAAACATAACCCTAACCGCAACAAGAAGCTGAACCCGAGTTAGACCCGAAAAAACACGTACGGTGCCACTTTCTGCCATCAAAAAGTGCTCTCAGTGGAAGCCTTTGGGTACACCTGAACTCCCTGGGGGAGCCTTTACGCAACCCCACACTCAACAGGACTCTGCGTCTTCACTCTTTCCTAACAACCCTAAACATAACCCTAACCGCAACAAGAAGCTGAACCCGAGTTAGACCCGAAAAAACACGTACGGTGCCACTTTCTGCCATCCAAAAGTGCTCTCAGCGGAAGCCTTTGGGTACACCTGAACTCCCTGGGGGAGCCTTTACGCAACCCCACACTCAACAGGACTCTGCGTCTTCACTCTTTCCTAACAACCCTAAACATAACCCTAACCGCAACAAGAAGCTGAACCCGAGTTAGACCCGAAAAAACACGTACGGTGCCACTTTCTGCCATCAAAAAGTGCTCTCAGCGGAAGCCTTTGGGTACACCTGAACTCCCTGGGGGAGCCTTTACGCAACCCCACACTCAACAGGACTCTGCGTCTTCACTCTTTCCTAACAACCCTAAACATAACCCTAACCGCAACAAGAAGCTGAACCCGAGTTAGACCTGAAAAAACACGTACGGTGCCACTTTCTGCCATCCAAAAGTGCTCTCAGCGGAAGCCTTTGGGTACACCTGAACTCCCTGGGGGAGCCTTTACGCAACCCCACACTCAACAGGACTCTGCGTCTTCACTCTTTCCTAACAACCCTAAACATAACCCTAACCGCAACAAGAAGCTGAACCCGAGTTAGACCCGAAAAAACACGTACGGTGCCACTTTCTGCCATCAAAAAGTGCTCTCAGCGGAAGCCTTTGGGTACACCTGAACTCCCTGGGGGAGCCTTTACGCAACCCCACACTCAACAGGACTCTGCGTCTTCACTCTTTCCTAACAACCCTAAACATAACCCTAACCGCAACAAGAAGCTGAACCCGAGTTAGACCCGAAAAAACACGTACGGTGCCACTTTCTGCCATCAAAAAGTGCTCTCAGCAGAAGCCTTTGGGTACACCTGAACTCCCTGGGGGAGTCTTTACACAACCCCACACTCAACAGGACTCTGCGTCTTCACTCTTTCCTAACAACCCTAAACATAACCCTAACCGCAACAAGAAGCTGAACCCGAGTTAGACCCGAAAAAACACGTACGGTGCCACTTTCTGCCATCAAAAAGTGCTCTCAGCGGAAGCCTTTGGGTACACCTGAACTCCCTGGGGGAGCCTTTACGCAACCCCACACTCAACAGGACTCTGCGTCTTCACTCTTTCCTAACAACCCTAAACATAACCCTAACCGCAACAAGAAGCTCAACCCGAGTTAGACCCGAAAAAACACGTACGGTGCCACTTTCTGCCATCAAAAAGTGCTCTCAGCGGAAGCCTTTGGGTACACCTGAACTCCCTGGGGGAGCCTTTACGCAACCCCACACTCAACAGGACTCTGCGTCTTCACTCTTTCCTAACAACCCTAAACATAACCCTAACCGCAACAAGAAGTTCAACCCGAGTTAGACCCGAAAAAAAACGTACGGTGCCACTTTCTGCCATCAAAAGGTGCTCTCAGCGGAAGCCTTTGGGTACACCTGAACTCCCTGGGGGAGCCTTTACACAACCCCACACTCAACAGGACTCTGCGTCTTCACTCTTTCCTAACAACCCTAAACATAACCCTAACCGCAACAAGAAGCTGAACCCGAGTTAGACCCGAAAAAACACGTACGGTGCCACTTTCTGCCATCAAAAAGTGCTCTCAGTGGAAGCCTTTGGGTACACCTGAACTCCCTGGGGGAGCCTTTACGCAACCCCACACTCAACAGGACTCTGCGTCTTCACTCTTTCCTAACAACCCTAAACATAACCCTAACCGCAACAAGAAGCTGAACCCGAGTTAGACCCGAAAAAACACGTACGGTGCCACTTTCTGCCATCAAAAAGTGCTCTCAGCGGAAGCCTTTGGGTACACCTGAACTCCCTGGGGGAGCCTTTACGCAACCCCACACTCAACAGGACTCTGCGTCTTCACTCTTTCCTAACAACCCTAAACATAACCCTAACCGCAACAAGAAGCTCAACCCGAGTTAGACCCGAAAAAACACGTACGGTGCCACTTTCTGCCATCCAAAAGTGCTCTCAGCGGAAGCCTTTGGGTACACCTGAACTCCCTGGGGGAGCCTTTACGCAACCCCACACTCAACAGGACTCTGCGTCTTCACTCTTTCCTAACAACCCTAAACATAACCCTAACCGCAACAAGAAGCTGAACCCGAGTTAGACCCGAAAAAACACGTACGGTGCCACTTTCTGCCATCAAAAAGTGCTCTCAGCGGAAGCCTTTGGGTACACCTGAACTCCCTGGGGGAGCCTTTACGCAACCCCACACTCAACAGGACTCTGCGTCTTCACTCTTTCCTAACAACCCTAAACATAACCCTAACCGCAACAAGAAGCTGAACCCGAGTTAGACCTGAAAAAACACGTACGGTGCCACTTTCTGCCATCCAAAAGTGCTCTCAGCGGAAGCCTTTGGGTACACCTGAACTCCCTGGGGGAGCCTTTACACAACCCCACACTCAACAGGACTCTGCGTCTTCACTCTTTCCTAACAACCCTAAACATAACCCTAACCGCAACAAGAAGCTGAACCCGAGTTAGACCCGAAAAAACACGTACGGTGCCACTTTCTGCCATCAAAAAGTGCTCTCAGCAGAAGCCTTTGGGTACACCTGAACTCCCTGGGGGAGCCTTTACGCAACCCCACACTCAACAGGACTCTGCGTCTTCACTCTTTCCTAACAACCCTAAACATAACCCTAACCGGAACAAGAAGCTGAACCCGAGTTAGACCCGAAAAAACACGTACGGTGCCACTTTCTGCCATCAAAAAGTGCTCTCAGCGGAAGCCTTTGGGTACACCTGAACTCCCTGGGGGAGCCTTTACGCAACCCCACACTCAACAGGACTCTGCGTCTTCACTCTTTCCTAACAACCCTAAACATAACCCTAACCGCAACAAGAAGCTGAACCCGAGTTAGACCCGAAAAAACACGTACGGTGCCACTTTCTGCCATCCAAAAGTGCTCTCAGCGGAAGCCTTTGGGTACACCTGAACTCCCTGGGGGAGCCTTTACGCAACCCCACACTCAACAGGACTCTGCGTCTTCACTCTTTCCTAACAACCCTAAACATAACCCTAACCGCAACAAGAAGCTGAACCCGAGTTAGACCCGAAAAAACACGTACGGTGCCACTTTCTGCCATCAAAAAGTGCTCTCAGCGGAAGCCTTAGGGTACACCTGAACTCCCTGGGGGAGCCTTTAGCAACTCCACACTCAACAGGACTCTGGGTCTTCACTCTTTCCTAACAACCCTAAACATAACCCTAACCGCAACAAGAAGCTCAACCCGAGTTAGACCCGAAAAAAAACGTACGGTGCCACTTTCTGCCATCAAAAAGTGCTCTCAGCGGAAGCCTTTGGGTACACCTGAACTCCCTGGGGGAGCCTTTACGCAACCCCACACTCAACAGGACTCTGCGTCTTCACTCTTTCCTAACAACCCTAAACATAACCCTAACCGCAACAAGAAGCTCAACCCGAGTTAGACCCGAAAAAACACGTACGGTGCCACTTTCTGCCATCAAAAAGTGCTCTCAGCGGAAGCCTTAGGGTACACCTGAACTCCCTGGGGGAGCCTTTAGCAACTCCACACTCAACAGGACTCTGGGTCTTCACTCTTTCCTAACAACCCTAAACATAACCCTAACCGCAACAAGAAGCTCAACCCGAGTTAGACCCGAAAAAAAACGTACGGTGCCACTTTCTGCCATCAAAAAGTGCTCTCAGCGGAAGCCTTTGGGTACACCTGAACTCCCTGGGGGAGCCTTTACGCAACCCCACACTCAACAGGACTCTGCGTCTTCACTCTTTCCTAACAACCCTAAACATAACCCTAACCGCAACAAGAAGCTGAACCCGAGTTAGACCCGAAAAAGCACGTACGGTGCCACTTTCTGCCATCAAAAAGTGCTCTCAGCGGAAGCCTTTGGGTACACCTGAACTCCCTGGGGGAGCCTTTACGCAACCCCACACTCAACAGGACTCTGCGTCTTCACTCTTTCCTAACAACCCTAAACATAACCCTAACCGCAACAAGAAGCTGAACCCGAGTTAGACCCGAAAAAACACGTACGGTGCCACTTTCTGCCATCAAAAAGTGCTCTCAGCGGAAGCCTTTGGGTACACCTGAACTCCCTGGGGGAGCCTTTACGCAACCCCACACTCAACAGGACTCTGCGTCTTCACTCTTTCCTAACAACCCTAAACATAACCCTAACCGCAACAAGAAGCTGAACCCGAGTTAGACCCGAAGAAACACGTACGGTGCCACTTTCTGCCATCAAAAATTGCTCTCAGCGGAAGCCTTTGGGTACACCTGAACTCCCTGGGGGAGCCTTTATGCAACCCCACACTCAACAGGACTCTGCGTCTTCACTCTTTCCTAACAACCCTAAACATAACCCTAACCGCAACAAGAAGCTGAACCCGAGTTAGACCCGAAAAAACACGTACGGTGCCACTTTCTGCCATCAAAAAGTGCTCTCAGCGGAAGCCTTTGGGTACACCTGAACTCCCTGGGGGAGCCTTTACGCAACCCCACACTCAACAGGACTCTGCGTCTTCACTCTTTCCTAACAACCCTAAACATAACCCTAACCGGAACAAGAAGCTGAACCCGAGTTAGACCCGAAAAAAGACGTACGGTGCCACTTTCTGCCATCAAAAAGTGCTCTCAGCAGAAGCCTTTGGGTACACCTGAACTCCCTGGGGGAGCCTTTACGCAACCCCACACTCAACAGGACTCTGCGTCTTCACTCTTTCCTAACAACCCTAAACATAACCCTAACCGGAACAAGAAGCTGAACCCGAGTTAGACCCGAAAAAACACGTACGGTGCCACTTTCTGCCATCAAAAAGTGCTCTCAGCGGAAGCCTTTGGGTACACCTGAACTCCCTGGGGGAGCCTTTACGCAACCCCACACTCAACAGGACTCTGCGTCTTCACTCTTTCCTAACAACCCTAAACATAACCCTAACCGCAACAAGAAGCTGAACCCGAGTTAGACCCGAAAAAACACGTACGGTGCCACTTTCTGCCATCCAAAAGTGCTCTCAGCGGAAGCCTTTGGGTACACCTGAACTCCCTGGGGGAGCCTTTACGCAACCCCACACTCAACAGGACTCTGCGTCTTCACTCTTTCCTAACAACCCTAAACATAACCCTAACCGCAACAAGAAGCTGAACCCGAGTTAGACCCGAAAAAACACGTACGGTGCCACTTTCTGCCATCAAAAAGTGCTCTCAGCGGAAGCCTTAGGGTACACCTGAACTCCCTGGGGGAGCCTTTAGCAACTCCACACTCAACAGGACTCTGGGTCTTCACTCTTTCCTAACAACCCTAAACATAACCCTAACCGCAACAAGAAGCTCAACCCGAGTTAGACCCGAAAAAAAACGTACGGTGCCACTTTCTGCCATCAAAAAGTGCTCTCAGCGGAAGCCTTTGGGTACACCTGAACTCCCTGGGGGAGCCTTTACGCAACCCCACACTCAACAGGACTCTGCGTCTTCACTCTTTCCTAACAACCCTAAACATAACCCTAACCGCAACAAGAAGCTCAACCCGAGTTAGACCCGAAAAAACACGTACGGTGCCACTTTCTGCCATCAAAAAGTGCTCTCAGCGGAAGCCTTAGGGTACACCTGAACTCCCTGGGGGAGCCTTTAGCAACTCCACACTCAACAGGACTCTGGGTCTTCACTCTTTCCTAACAACCCTAAACATAACCCTAACCGCAACAAGAAGCTCAACCCGAGTTAGACCCGAAAAAAAACGTACGGTGCCACTTTCTGCCATCAAAAAGTGCTCTCAGCGGAAGCCTTTGGGTACACCTGAACTCCCTGGGGGAGCCTTTACGCAACCCCACACTCAACAGGACTCTGCGTCTTCACTCTTTCCTAACAACCCTAAACATAACCCTAACCGCAACAAGAAGCTGAACCCGAGTTAGACCCGAAAAAGCACGTACGGTGCCACTTTCTGCCATCAAAAAGTGCTCTCAGCGGAAGCCTTTGGGTACACCTGAACTCCCTGGGGGAGCCTTTACGCAACCCCACACTCAACAGGACTCTGCGTCTTCACTCTTTCCTAACAACCCTAAACATAACCCTAACCGCAACAAGAAGCTGAACCCGAGTTAGACCCGAAAAAACACGTACGGTGCCACTTTCTGCCATCAAAAAGTGCTCTCAGCGGAAGCCTTTGGGTACACCTGAACTCCCTGGGGGAGCCTTTACGCAACCCCACACTCAACAGGACTCTGCGTCTTCACTCTTTCCTAACAACCCTAAACATAACCCTAACCGCAACAAGAAGCTGAACCCGAGTTAGACCCGAAGAAACACGTACGGTGCCACTTTCTGCCATCAAAAATTGCTCTCAGCGGAAGCCTTTGGGTACACCTGAACTCCCTGGGGGAGCCTTTATGCAACCCCACACTCAACAGGACTCTGCGTCTTCACTCTTTCCTAACAACCCTAAACATAACCCTAACCGCAACAAGAAGCTGAACCCGAGTTAGACCCGAAAAAACACGTACGGTGCCACTTTCTGCCATCAAAAAGTGCTCTCAGCGGAAGCCTTTGGGTACACCTGAACTCCCTGGGGGAGCCTTTACGCAACCCCACACTCAACAGGACTCTGCGTCTTCACTCTTTCCTAACAACCCTAAACATAACCCTAACCGGAACAAGAAGCTGAACCCGAGTTAGACCCGAAAAAAGACGTACGGTGCCACTTTCTGCCATCAAAAAGTGCTCTCAGCGGAAGCCTTTGGGTACACCTGAACTCCCTGGGGGAGCCTTTACGCAACCCCACACTCAACAGGACTCTGCGTCTTCACTCTTTCCTAACAACCCTAAACATAACCCTAACCACAACAAGAAGCTGAACCCGAGTTAGACCCGAAAAAACACGTACGGTGCCACTTTCTGCCATCAAAAAGTGCTCTCAGCGGAAGCCTTTGGGTACACCTGAACTCCCTGGGGGAGCCTTTACGCAACCCCACACTCAACAGGACTCTGCGTCTTCACTCTTTCCTAACAACCCTAAACATAAGCCTAACCGGAACAAGAAGCTGAACCCGAGTTAGACCCGAAAAAACACGTACGGTGCCACTTTCTGCCATCAAAAAGTGCTCTCAGCGGAAGCCTTTGGGTACACCTGAACTCCCTGGGGGAGCCTTTACGCAACCCCACACTCAACAGGACTCTGCATCTTCACTCTTTCCTAACAACCCTAAACATAACCCTAACCGCAACAAGAAGCTGAACCCGAGTTAGACCCGAAAAAACACGTACGGTGCCACTTTCTGCCATCAAAAAGTGCTCTGAGCGGAAGCCTTTGGGTACACCTGAACTCCCTGGGGGAGCCTTTACGCAACCCCGCACTCAACAGGACTCTGCGTCTTCACTCTTTCCTAACAACCCTAAACATAACCCTAACCGCAACAAGAAGCTGAACCCGAGTTAGACCCGAAAAAACACGTACGGTGCCACTTTCTGCCATCAAAAAGTGCTCTCAGCAGAAGCCTTTGGGTACACCTGAACTCCCTGGGGGAGCCTTTACGCAACCCCACACTCAACAGGACTCTGCGTCTTCACTCTTTCCTAACAACCCTAAACATAACCCTAACCGGAACAAGTAGCTGAACCCGAGTTAGACCCGAAAAAACACGTACGGTGCCACTTTCTGCCATCAAAAAATGCTCTCATCGGAAGCCTTTGGGTACACCTGAACTCCCTGGGGGAGCCTTTACGCAACCCCACACTCAACAGGACTCTGCGTCTTCACTCTTTCCTAACAACCCTAAACATAAGCCTAACCGCAACAAGAAGCTGAACCCCAGTTAGACCCGAAAAAACACGTACGGTGCCACTTTCTGCCATCAAAAAGTGCTCTCAGCGGAAGCCTTTGGGTACACCTGAACTCCCTGGGGGAGCCTTTACGCAACCCCACACTCAACAGGACTCTGCGTCTTCACTCTTTCCTAACAACCCTAAACATAACCCTAACCGCAACAAGAAGCTGAACCCGAGTTAGACCCGAAAAAACACGTACGGTGCCACTTTCTGCCATCAAAAAGTGCTCTGAGCGGAAGCCTTTGGGTACACCTGAACTCCCTGGGGGAGCCTTTACGCAACCCCGCACTCAACAGGACTCTGCGTCTTCACTCATTCCTAACAACCCTAAACATAACCATAACCGCAACAAGAAGCTGAACCCGAGTTAGACCCGAAAAAACACGTACGGTGCCACTTTCTGCCATCAAAAAGTGCTCTCAGCGGAAGCCTTTGGGTACACCTGAACTCCCTGGGGGAGCCTTTACGCAACCCCACACTCAACAGGACTCTGCGTCTTCACTCTTTCCTAACAACCCTAAACATAACCCTAACCGCAACAAGAAGCTGAACCCGAGTTAGACCCGAAAAAACACGTACGGTGCCACTTTCTGCCATCAAAAAGTGCTCTGAGCGGAAGCCTTTGGGTACACCTGAACTCCCTGGGGGAGCCTTTACGCAACCCCGCACTCAACAGGACTCTGCGTCTTCACTCATTCCTAACAACCCTAACATAACCCTAACCGCAACAAGAAGCTGAACCCGAGTTAGACCCGAAAAAACACGTACGGTGCCACTTTCTGCCATCAAAAAGTGCTCTCAGCGGAAGCCTTTGGGTACACCTGAACTCCCTGGGGGAGCCTTTACGCAACCCCACACTCAACAGGACTCTGCGTCTTCACTCTTTCCTAACAACCCTAAACATAACCCTAACCGCAACAAGTAGCTGAACCCGAGTTAGACCCGAAAAAACACGTACGGTGCCACTTTCTGCCATCAAAAAGTGCTCTCAGCGGAAGCCTTTGGGTACACCTGAACTCCCTGGGGGAGCCTTTACGCAACCCCACACTCAACAGGACTCTGCGTCTTCACTCTTTCCTAACAACCCTAAACATAAGCCTAACCGCAACAAGAAGCTGAACCCGAGTTAGACCCGAAAAAACACGTACGGTGCCACTTTCTGCCATCAAAAAGTGCTCTCAGCGGAAGCCTTTGGGTACACCTGAACTCCCTGGGGGAGCCTTTACGCAACCCCACACTCAACAGGACTCTGCGTCTTCACTCTTTCCTAACAACCCTAAACATAACCCTAACCGCAACAAGAAGCTGAACCCGAGTTAGACCCGAAAAAACACGTACGGTGCCACTTTCTGCCATCAAAAAGTGCTCTCAGCGGAAGCCTTTGGGTACACCTGAACTCCCTGGGGGAGCCTTTACGCAACCCCGCACTCAACAGGACTCTGCGTCTTCACTCATTCCTAACAACCCTAAACATAACCCTAACCGCAACAAGAAGCTGAACCCGAGTTAGACCCGAAAAAACACGTACGGTGCCACTTTCTGCCATCAAAAAGTGCTCTCAGCGGAAGCCTTTGGGTACACCTGAACTCCCTGGGGGAGCCTTTACGCAACCCCACACTCAACAGGACTCTGCGTCTTCACTCTTTCCTAACAACCCTAAAATAACCCTAACCGCAACAAGAAGCTGAACCCGAGTTAGACCCGAAAAAACACGTACGGTGCCACTTTCTGCCATCAAAAAGTGCTCTCAGCGGAAGCCTTTGGGTACACCTGAACTCCCTGGGGGAGCCTTTACGCAACCCCACACTCAACAGGACTCTGCGTCTTCACTCTTTCCTAACAACCCTAAAAATAACCCTAACCGCAACAAGAAGCTGAACCCGAGTTAGACCCGAAAAAACACGTACGGTGCCACTTTCTGCCATCAAAAAGTGCTCTCAGCGGAAGCCTTTGGGTACACCTGAACTCCCTGGGGGAGCCTTTACGCAACCCCACACTCAACAGGACTCTGCGTCTTCACTCTTTCCTAACAACCCTAAACATAACCCTAACCGCAACAAGAAGCTGAACCCGAGTTAGACCCGAAAAAACACGTACGGTGCCACTTTCTGCCATCAAAAAGTGCTCTCAGCGGAAGCCTTTGGGTACACCTGAACTCCCTGGGGGAGCCTTTACGCAACCCCACACTCAACAGGACTCTGCGTCTTCACTCTTTCCTAACAACCCTAAACATAACCCTAACCGCAACAAGAAGCTCAACCCGAGTTAGACCCGAAAAAACATGTACGGTGCCACTTTCTGCCATCAAAAAGTGCTCTCAGCGGAAGCCTTTGGGTACACCTGAACTCCCTGGGGGAGCCTTTACGGAACCCCACACTCAACAGGACTCTGCGTCTTCACTCTTTCCTAACAACCCTAAACATAACCCTAACCGCAACAAGAAGCTGAACCCGAGTTAGACCCGAAAAAACACGTACGGTGCCACTTTCTGCCATCAAAAAGTGCTCTCAGCGGAAGCCTTTGGGTACACCTGAACTCCCTGGGGGAGCCTTTACGCAACCCCACACTCAACAGGACTCTGCGTCTTCACCCTTTCCTAACAACCCTAAACACAACCCTAACCGCAACAAGAAGCTGAACCCGAGTTAGACCCGAAAAAACACGTACGGTGACACTTTCTGCCATCAAAAAGTGCTCTCAGTGGAAGCCTTTGGGTACACCTGAACTCCCTGGGGGAGCCTTTACGCAACCCCACACTCAACAGGACTCTGCGTCTTCACTCTTTCCTAACAACCCTAAACATAACCCTAACCGCAACAAGAAGCTGAACCCGAGTTAGACCCGAAAAAACACGTACGGTGCCACTTTCTGCCATCAAAAAGTGCTCTCAGCGGAAGCCTTTGGGTACACCTGAACTCCCTGGGGGAGCCTTTACGCAACCCCACACTCAACAGGACTCTGCGTCTTCACTCTTTCCTAACAACCCTAAACATAACCCTAACCGCAACAAGAAGCTGAACCCGAGTTAGACCCGAAAAAACACGTACGGTGCCACTTTCTGCCATCCAAAAGTGCTCTCAGCGGAAGCCTTTGGGTACACCTGAACTCCCTGGGGGAGCCTTTACGCAACCCCACACTCAACAGGACTCTGCGTCTTCACTCTTTCCTAACAACCCTAAACATAACCCTAACCGCAACAAGAAGCTGAACCCGAGTTAGACCCGAAAAAACACGTACGGTGCCACTTTCTGCCATCCAAAAGTGCTCTCAGCGGAAGCCTTTGGGTACACCTGAACTCCCTGGGGAGCCTTTACGCAACCCCACACTCAACAGGACTCTGCGTCTTCACTCTTTCCTAACAACCCTAAACATAACCCTAACCGCAACAAGAAGCTGAACCCGAGTTAGACCCGAAAAAACACGTACGGTGCCACTTTCTGCCATCAAAAAGTGCTCTCAGCGGAAGCCTTTGGGTACACCTGAACTCCCTGGGGAGCCTTTACGCAACCCCACACTCAACAGGACTCTGCGTCTTCACTCTTTCCTAACAACCCTAAACATAACCCTAACCGCAACAAGAAGCTGAACCCGAGTTAGACCCGAAAAAACACGTACGGTGCCACTTTCTGCCATCAAAAAGTGCTCTCAGCGGAAGCCTTTGGGTACACCTGAACTCCCTGGGGAGCCTTTACGCAACCCCACACTCAACAGGACTCTGCGTCTTCACTCTTTCCTAACAACCCTAAACATAACCCTAACCGCAACAAGAAGCTGAACCCGAGTTAGACCCGAAAAAACACGTACGGTGCCACTTTCTGCCATCCAAAAGTGCTCTCAGCGGAAGCCTTTGGGTACACCTGAACTCCCTGGGGGAGCCTTTACGCAACCCCACACTCAACAGGACTCTGCGTCTTCACTCTTTCCTAACAACCCTAAACATAACCCTAACCGCAACAAGAAGCTGAACCCGAGTTAGACCCGAAAAAACACGTACGGTGCCACTTTCTGCCATCCAAAAGTGCTCTCAGCGGAAGCCTTTGGGTACACCTGAACTCCCTGGGGGAGCCTTTACGCAACCCCACACTCAACAGGACTCTGCGTCTTCACTCTTTCCTAACAACCCTAAACATAACCCTAACCGCAACAAGAAGCTGAACCCGAGTTAGACCCGAAAAAACACGTACGGTGCCACTTTCTGCCATCAAAAAGTGCTCTCAGCGGAAGCCTTTGGGTACACCTGAACTCCCTGGGGGAGCCTTTACGCAACCCCACACTCAACAGGACTCTGCGTCTTCACTCTTTCCTAACAACCCTAAACATAACCCTAACCGCAACAAGAAGCTGAACCCGAGTTAGACCCGAAAAAACACGTACGGTGCCACTTTCTGCCATCAAAAAGTGCTCTCAGCGGAAGCCTTTGGGTACACCTGAACTCCCTGGGGGAGCCTTTACGCAACCCACACTCAACAGGACTCTGCGTCTTCACTCTTTCCTAACAACCCTAAACATAACCCTAACCGCAACAAGAAGCTGAACCCGAGTTAGACCCGAAAAAACACGTACGGTGCCACTTTCTGCCATCAAAAAGTGCTCTCAGCGGAAGCCTTTGGGTACACCTGAACTCCCTGGGGGAGCCTTTACGCAACCCCACACTCAACAGGACTCTGCGTCTTCACTCTTTCCTAACAACCCTAAACATAACCCTAACCGCAACAAGAAGCTGAACCCGAGTTAGACCCGAAAAAACACGTACGGTGCCACTTTCTGCCATCCAAAAGTGCTCTCAGCGGAAGCCTTTGGGTACACCTGAACTCCCTGGGGGAGCCTTTACGCAACCCCACACTCAACAGGACTCTGCGTCTTCACTCTTTCCTAACAACCCTAAACATAACCCTAACCGCAACAAGAAGCTGAACCCGAGTTAGACCCGAAAAAACACGTACGGTGCCACTTTCTGCCATCAAAAAGTGCTCTCAGCGGAAGCCTTTGGGTACACCTGAACTCCCTGGGGGAGCCTTTACGCAACCCCACACTCAACAGGACTCTGCGTCTTCACTCTTTCCTAACAACCCTAAACATAACCCTAACCGCAACAAGAAGCTGAACCCGAGTTAGACCCGAAAAAACACGTACGGTGCCACTTTCTGCCATCAAAAAGTGCTCTCAGCGGAAGCCTTTGGGTACACCTTGAACTCCCTGGGGAGCCTTTACGCAACCCACACTCAACAGGACTCTGCGTCTTCACTCTTTCCTAACAACCCTATAACCCTAACCGCAACAAGAAGCTGAACCTGAGTTAGACCCGAAAAAACACGTACGGTGCCACTTTCTGCCATCAAAAAGAGCTCTCAGCGGAAGCCTTTGGGTATACTCATGCTGCGCAACCCCACATCCAACAGGACTCTGCGTCTTCACTCTTTCCTAACAACCCTAAACATAACCCTAACCGCATCAAGAGCTGAACCTGAGTTAGACCCGGAAAAAACACGTACGGTGCCACTTTCTGCCATCAAAAAAGAGCTCTCAGGGAAGCCTTAGGGT
>NW_028153846.1:0-37357 GCF_964211835.1 Anser anser | reverse complement strand
CGGTTAGGGTTATGTTTAGGGTTGTTAGGAAAGAGTGAAGACGCAGAGTCCTGTTGAGTGTGGGGTTGCGTAAAGGCTCCCCCAGGGAGTTCAGGTGTACCCAAAGGCTTCCGCTGAGAGCACTTTTTGATGGCAGAAAGTGGCACCGTACGTGTTTTTTCGGGTCTAACTCGGGTTCAGCTTCTTGTTGCGGTTAGGGTTATGTTTAGGGTTGTTAGGAAAGAGTGAAGACGCAGAGTCCTGTTGAGTGTGGGGTTGCGTAAAGGCTCCCCCAGGGAGTTCAGGTGTACCCAAAGGCTTCCGCTGAGAGCACTTTTTGATGGCAGAAAGTGGCACCGTACGTGTTTTTTCGGGTCTAACTCGGGTTCAGCTTCTTGTTAGCGGTTAGGGTTATGTTTAGGGTTGTTAGGAAAGAGTGAAGACGCAGAGTCCTGTTGAGTGTGGGGTTGCGTAAAGGCTCCCCCAGGGAGTTCAGGTGTACCCAAAGGCTTCCGCTGAGAGCACTTTTTGATGGCAGAAAGTGGCACCGTACGTGTTTTTTCGGGTCTAACTCGGGTTCAGCTTCTTGTTGCGGTTAGGGTTATGTTTAGGGTTGTTAGGAAAGAGTGAAGACGCAGAGTCCTGTTGAGTGTGGGGTTGCGTAAAGGCTCCCCCAGGGAGTTCAGGTGTACCCAAAGGCTTCCGCTGAGAGCACTTTTTGATGGCAGAAAGTGGCACCGTACGTGTTTTTTCGGGTCTAACTCGGGTTCAGCTTCTTGTTGCGGTTAGGGTTATGTTTAGGGTTGTTAGGAAAGAGTGAAGACGCAGAGTCCTGTTGAGTGTGGGGTTGCGTAAAGGCTCCCCCAGGGAGTTCAGGTGTACCCAAAGGCTTCCGCTGAGAGCACTTTTTGATGGCAGAAAGTGGCACCGTACGTGTTTTTTCGGGTCTAACTCGGGTTCAGCTTCTTGTTGCGGTTAGGGTTATGTTTAGGGTTGTTAGGAAAGAGTGAAGACGCAGAGTCCTGTTGAGTGTGGGGTTGCGTAAAGGCTCCCCCAGGGAGTTCAGGTGTACCCAAAGGCTTCCGCTGAGAGCACTTTTTGATGGCAGAAAGTGGCACCGTACGTGTTTTTTCGGGTCTAACTCGGGTTGAGCTTCTTGTTGCGGTTAGGGTTATGTTTAGGGTTGTTAGGAAAGAGTGAAGACGCAGAGTCCTGTTGAGTGTGGGGTTGCGTAAAGGCTCCCCCAGGGAGTTCAGGTGTACCCAAAGGCTTCCGCTGAGAGCACTTTTTGATGGCAGAAAGTGGCACCGTACGTGTTTTTTCGGGTCTAACTCGGGTTCAGCTTCTTGTTGCGGTTAGGGTTATGTTTAGGGTTGTTAGGAAAGAGTGAAGACACAGAGTCCTGTTGAGTGTGGGGTTGCGTAAAGGCTCCCCCAGGGAGTTCAGGTGTACCCAAAGGCTTCCGCTGAGAGCACTTTTTGATGGCAGAAAGTGGCACCGTACGTGTTTTTTCGGGTCTAACTCGGGTTCAGGTTCTTGTTCCGGTTAGGGTTATGTTTAGGGTTGTTAGGAAAGAGTGAAGACGCAGAGTCCTGTTGAGTGTGGGGTTGCGTAAAGGCTCCCCCAGGGAGTTCAGGTGTACCCAAAGGCTTCCGCTGAGAGCACTTTTTGATGGCAGAAAGTGGCACCGTACGTGTTTTTTCGGGTCTAACTCGGGTTCAGCTTCTTGTTGCGGTTAGGGTTATGTTTAGGGTTGTTAGGAAAGAGTGAAGACGCAGAGTCCTGTTGAGTGTGGGGTTGCGTAAAGGCTCCCCCAGGGAGTTCAGGTGTACCCAAAGGCTTCCGCTGAGAGCACTTTTTGATGGCAGAAAGTGGCACCGTACGTGTTTTTTCGGGTCTAACTCGGGTTCAGCTTCTTGTTCCGGTTAGGGTTATGTTTAGGGTTGCTAGGAAAGAGTGAAGACGCAGAGTCCTGTTGAGTGTGGGGTTGCGTAAAGGCTCCCCCAGGGAGTTCAGGTGTACCCAAAGGCTTCCGCTGAGAGCACTTTTTGATGGCAGAAAGTGGCACCGTACGTGTTTTTTCGGGTCTAACTCGGGTTCAGCTTCTTGTTGCGGTTAGGGTTATGTTTAGGGTTGTTAGGAAAGAGTGAAGACGCAGAGTCCTGTTGAGTGTGGGGTTGCGTAAAGGCTCCCCCAGGGAGTTCAGGTGTACCCAAAGGCTTCCGCTGAGAGCACTTTTGGATGGCAGAAAGTGGCACCGTACGTGTTTTTTCGGGTCTAACTCGGGTTCAGCTTCTTGTTGCGGTTAGGGTTATGTTTAGGGTTGTTAGGAAAGAGTGAAGACGCAGAGTCCTGTTGAGTGTGGGGTTGCATAAAGGCTCCCCCAGGGAGTTCAGGTGTACCCAAAGGCTTCCGCTGAGAGCACTTCTGGATGGCAGAAAGTGGCACCGTACGTGTTTTTTCGGGTCTAACTCGGGTTCAGCTTCTTGTTGCGGTTAGGGTTATGTTTAGGGTTGTTAGGAAAGAGTGAAGACGCAGAGTCCTGTTGAGTGTGGGGTTGCGTAAAGGCTCCCCAGGGAGTTCAGGTGTACCCAAAGGCTTCTGCTGAGAGCACTTTTTGATGGCAGAAAGTGGCACCGTACGTGTTTTTTCGGGTCTAACTCGGGTTCAGCTTCTTGTTCCGGTTAGGGTTATGTTTAGGGTTGTTAGGAAAGAGTGAAGACGCAGAGTCCTGTTGAGTGTGGGTTGCGTAAAGGCTCCCCCAGGGAGTTCAGGTGTACCCAAAGGCTTCCGCTGAGAGCACTTTTTGATGGCAGAAAGTGGCACCGTACGTGTTTTTTCGGGTCTAACTCGGGTTCAGCTTCTTGTTGCGGTTAGGGTTATGTTTAGGGTTGTTAGGAAAGAGTGAAGACGCAGAGTCCTGTTGAGTGTGGGGTTGCGTAAAGGCTCCCCCAGGGAGTTCAGGTGTACCCAAAGGCTTCCGCTGAGAGCACTTTTTGATGGCAGAAAGTGGCACCGTACGTGTTTTTTCGGGTCTAACTCGGGTTCAGCTTCTTGTTGCGGTTAGGGTTATGTTTAGGGTTGTTAGGAAAGAGTGAAGACGCAGAGTCCTGTTGAGTGTGGGGTTGCGTAAAGGCTCCCCCAGGGAGTTCAGGTGTACCCAAAGGCTTCCGCTGAGAGCACTTTTTGATGGCAGAAAGTGGCACCGTACGTGTTTTTTCGGGTCTAACTCGGGTTCAGCTTCTTGTTGCGGTTAGGGTTATGTTTAGGGTTGTTAGGAAAGAGTGAAGACACAGAGTCCTGTTGAGTGTGGGGTTGCGTAAAGGCTCCCCCAGGGAGTTCAGGTGTACCCAAAGGCTTCCGCTGAGAGCACTTTTTGATGGCAGAAAGTGGCACCGTACGTGTTTTTTCGGGTCTAACTCGGGTTCAGCTTCTTGTTGCGGTTAGGGTTATGTTTAGGGTTGTTAGGAAAGAGTGAAGACGCAGAGTCCTGTTGAGTGTGGGGTTGCGTAAAGGCTCCCCCAGGGAGTTCAGGTGTACCCAAAGGCTTCCGCTGAGAGCACTTTTGGATGGCAGAAAGTGGCACCGTACGTGTTTTTTCGGGTCTAACTCGGGTTCAGCTTCTTGTTGCGGTTAGGGTTATGTTTAGGGTTGTTAGGAAAGAGTGAAGACGCAGAGTCCTGTTGAGTGTGGGGTTGCGTAAAGGCTCCCCCAGGGAGTTCAGGTGTACCCAAAGGCTTCCGCTGAGAGCACTTTTGGATGGCAGAAAGTGGCACCGTACGTGTTTCTAACTCGGGTTCAGCTTCTTGTTGCGGTTAGGGTTATGTTTAGGGTTGTTAGGAAAGAGTGAAGACGCAGAGTCCTGTTGAGTGTGGGGTTGCGTAAAGGCTCCCCCAGGGAGTTCAGGTGTACCCAAAGGCTTCCGCTGAGAGCACTTTTTGATGGCAGAAAGTGGCACCGTACGTGTTTTTTCGGGTCTAACTCGGGTTCAGCTTCTTGTTGCGGTTAGGGTTATGTTTAGGGTTGTTAGGAAAGAGTGAAGACGCAGAGTCCTGTTGAGTGTGGGGTTGCGTAAAGGCTCCCCCAGGGAGTTCAGGTGTACCCAAAGGCTTCCGCTGAGAGCACTTTTTGATGGCAGAAAGTGGCACCGTACGTGTTTTTTCGGGTCTAACTCGGGTTCAGCTTCTTGTTGCGGTTAGGGTTATGTTTAGGGTTGTTAGGAAAGAGTGAAGACGCAGAGTCCTGTTGAGTGTGGGGTTGCGTAAAGGCTCCCCCAGGGAGTTCAGGTGTACCCCAAAGGCTTCCGCTGAGAGCACTTTTGGATGGCAGAAAGTGGCACCGTACGTGTTTTTTTCGGGTCTAACTCGGGTTCAGCTTCTTGTTCCGGTTAGGGTTATGTTTAGGGTTGTTAGGAAAGAGTGAAGACGCAGAGTCCTGTTGAGTGTGGGGTTGCGTAAAGGCTCCCCCAGGGAGTTCAGGTGTACCCAAAGGCTTCCGCTGAGAGCACTTTTTGATGGCAGAAAGTGGCACCGTACGTGTTTTTTTCGGGTCTAACTCGGGTTCAGCTTCTTGTTGCGGTTAGGGTTATGTTTAGGGTTGTTAGGAAAGAGTGAAGACGCAGAGTCCTGTTGAGTGTGGGGTTGCGTAAAGGCTCCCCCAGGGAGTTCAGGTGTACCCAAAGGCTTCCGCTGAGAGCACTTTTGGATGGCAGAAAGTGGCACCGTACGTGTTTTTTCGGGTCTAACTCGGGTTCAGCTTCTTGTTGCGGTTAGGGTTATGTTTAGGGTTGTTAGGAAAGAGTGAAGACGCAGAGTCCTGTTGAGTGTGGGGTTGCGTAAAGGCTCCCCCAGGGAGTTCAGGTGTACCCAAAGGCTTCCGCTGAGAGCACTTTTGGATGGCAGAAAGTGGCACCGTACGTGTTTTTTCGGGTCTAACTCGGGTTCAGCTTCTTGTTGCGGTTAGGGTTATGTTTAGGGTTGTTAGGAAAGAGTGAAGACGCAGAGTCCTGTTGAGTGTGGGGTTGCGTAAAGGCTCCCCCAGGGAGTTCAGGTGTACCCAAAGGCTTCCGCTGAGAGCACTTTTTGATGGCAGAAAGTGGCACCGTACGTGTTTTTTCGGGTCTAACTCGGGTTCAGCTTCTTGTTGCGGTTAGGGTTATGTTTAGGGTTGTTAGGAAAGAGTGAAGACGCAGAGTCCTGTTGAGTGTGGGGTTGCGTAAAGGCTCCCCCAGGGAGTTCAGGTGTACCCAAAGGCTTCCGCTGAGAGCACTTTTGGATGGCAGAAAGTGGCACCGTACGTGTTTTTTCGGGTCTAACTCGGGTTCAGCTTCTTGTTGCGGTTAGGGTTATGTTTAGGGTTGTTAGGAAAGAGTGAAGACGCAGAGTCCTGTTGAGTGTGGGGTTGCGTAAAGGCTCCCCCAGGGAGTTCAGGTGTACCCAAAGGCTTCCGCTGAGAGCACTTTTGGATGGCAGAAAGTGGCACCGTACGTGTTTTTTCGGGTCTAACTCGGGTTCAGCTTCTTGTTGCGGTTAGGGTTATGTTTAGGGTTGTTAGGAAAGAGTGAAGACGCAGAGTCCTGTTGAGTGTGGGGTTGCGTAAAGGCTCCCCCAGGGAGTTCAGGTGTACCCAAAGGCTTCCGCTGAGAGCACTTCTGGATGGCAGAAAGTGGCACCGTACGTGTTTTTTCGGGTCTAACTCGGGTTCAGCTTCTTGTTGCGGTTAGGGTTATGTTTAGGGTTGTTAGGAAAGAGTGAAGACGCAGAGTCCTGTTGAGTGTGGGGTTGCGTAAAGGCTCCCCCAGGGAGTTCAGGTGTACCCCAAGGCTTCCGCTGAGAGCACTTTTGGATGGCAGAAAGTGGCACCGTACGTGTTTTTTCGGGTCTAACTCGGGTTCAGCTTCTTGTTGCGGTTAGGGTTATGTTTAGGGTTGTTAGGAAAGAGTGAAGACGCAGAGTCCTGTTGAGTGTGGGGTTGCGTAAAGGCTCCCCCAGGGAGTTCAGGTGTACCCAAAGGCTTCCGCTGAGAGCACTTTTGGATGGCAGAAAGTGGCACCGTACGTGTTTTTTCGGGTCTAACTCGCGTTCAGCTTCTTGTTGCGGTTAGGGTTATGTTTAGGGTTGTTAGGAAAGAGTGAAGACGCAGAGTCCTGTTGAGTGTGGGGTTGCGTAAAGGCTCCCCCAGGGAGTTCAGGTGTACCCAAAGGCTTCCGCTGAGAGCACTTTTTGATGGCAGAACGTGGCACCGTACGTGTTTTTTCGGGTCTAACTCGGGTTCAGCTTCTTGTTGCGGTTAGGGTTATGTTTAGGGTTGTTAGGAAAGAGTGAAGACGCAGAGTCCTGTTGAGTGTGGGGTTGCGTAAAGGCTCCCCCAGGGAGTTCAGGTGTACCCAAAGGCTTCCGCTGAGAGCACTTTTTGATGGCAGAAAGTGGCACCGTACGTGTTTTTTTCGGGTCTAACTCGGGTTCAGCTTCTTGTTGCGGTTAGGGTTATGTTTAGGGTTGTTAGGAAAGAGTGAAGACGCAGAGTCCTGTTGAGTGTGGGGTTGCGTAAAGGCTCCCCCAGGGAGTTCAGGTGTACCCAAAGGCTTCCGCTGAGAGCACTTTTTGATGGCAGAAAGTGGCACCGTCCGTGTTTTTTCGGGTCTAACTCGGGTTCAGCTTCTTGTTGCGGTTAGGGTTATGTTTAGGGTTGTTAGGAAAGAGTGAAGACGCAGAGTCCTGTTGAGTGTGGGGTTGCGTAAAGGCTCCCCCAGGGAGTTCAGGTGTACCCAAAGGCTTCCGCTGAGAGCACTTTTTGATGGCAGAAAGTGGCACCGTACGTGTTTTTTTCGGGTCTAACTCGGGTTCAGCTTCTTGTTGCGGTTAGGGTTATGTTTAGGGTTGTTAGGAAAGAGTGAAGACGCAGAGTCCTGTTGAGTGTGGGGTTGCGTAAAGGCTCCCCCAGGGAGTTCAGGTGTACCCCAAAGGCTTCCGCTGAGAGCACTTTTTGATGGCAGAAAGTGGCACCGTACGTGTTTTTTCGGGTCTAACTCGGGTTCAGCTTCTTGTTGCGGTTAGGGTTATGTTTAGGGTTGTTAGGAAAGAGTGAAGACGCAGAGTCCTGTTGAGTGTGGGGTTGCGTAAAGGCTCCCCCAGGGAGTTCAGGTGTACCCAAAGGCTTCCGCTGAGAGCACTTTTTGATGGCAGAAAGTGGCACCATACGTGTTTTTTCGGGTCTAACTCGGGTTGAGCTTCTTGTTGCGGTTAGGGTTATGTTTAGGGTTGTTAGGAAAGAGTGAAGACGCAGAGTCCTGTTGAGTGTGGGGTTGCGTAAAGGCTCCCCCAGGGAGTTCAGGTGTACCCAAAGGCTTCCGCTGAGAGCACTTTTGGATGGCAGAAAGTGGCACCGTACGTGTTTTTTTCGGGTCTAACTCGGGTTCAGCTTCTTGTTGCGGTTAGGGTTATGTTTAGGGTTGTTAGGAAAGAGTGAAGACGCAGAGTCCTGTTGAGTGTGGGGTTGCGTAAAGGCTCCCCCAGGGAGTTCAGGTGTACCCAAAGGCTTCCGCTGAGAGCACTTTTGGATGGCAGAAAGTGGCACCGTACGTGTTTTTTCGGGTCTAACTCGGGTTCAGCTTCTTGTTGCGGTTAGGGTTATGTTTAGGGTTGTTAGGAAAGAGTGAAGACGCAGAGTCCTGTTGAGTGTGGGGTTGCGTAAAGGCTCCCCCAGGGAGTTCAGGTGTACCCAAAGGCTTCCGCTGAGAGCACTTTTTGATGGCAGAAAGTGGCACCGTACGTGTTTTTTCGGGTCTAACTCGGGTTCAGCTTCTTGTTGCGGTTAGGGTTATGTTTAGGGTTGTTAGGAAAGAGTGAAGACGCAGAGTCCCTGTTGAGTGTGGGGTTGCGTAAAGGCTCCCCCAGGGAGTTCAGGTGTACCCAAAGGCTTCCGCTGAGAGCACTTTTGGATGGCAGAAAGTGGCACCGTACGTGTTTTTTCGGGTCTAACTCGGGTTCAGCTTCTTGTTGCGGTTAGGGTTATGTTTAGGGTTGTTAGGAAAGAGTGAAGACGCAGAGTCCTGTTGAGTGTGGGGTTGCATAAAGGCTCCCCCAGGGAGTTCAGGTGTACCCAAAGGCTTCCGCTGAGAGCACTTCTGGATGGCAGAAAGTGGCACCGTACGTGTTTTTTCGGGTCTAACTCGGGTTCAGCTTCTTGTTGCGGTTAGGGTTATGTTTAGGGTTGTTAGGAAAGAGTGAAGACGCAGAGTCCTGTTGAGTGTGGGGTTGCGTAAAGGCTCCCCCAGGGAGTTCAGGTGTACCCAAAGGCTTCCGCTGAGAGCACTTTTTGACGGCAGAAAGTGGCACCGTACGTGTTTTTTCGGGTCTAACTCGGGTTCAGCTTCTTGTTGCGGTTAGGGTTATGTTTAGGGTTGTTAGGAAAGAGTGAAGACGCAGAGTCCTGTTGAGTGTGGGGTTGCGTAAAGGCTCCCCCAGGGAGTTCAGGTGTACCCAAAGGCTTCTGCTGAGAGCACTTTTTGATGGCAGAAAGTGGCACCGTACGTGTTTTTTCGGGTCTAACTCGGGTTCAGCTTCTTGTTGCGGTTAGGGTTATGTTTAGGGTTGTTAGGAAAGAGTGAAGACGCAGAGTCCTGTTGAGTGTGGGGTTGCGTAAAGGCTCCCCCAGGGAGTTCAGGTGTACCCAAAGGCTTCCGCTGAGAGCACTTTTTGATGGCAGAAAGTGGCACCGTACGTGTTTTTTCGGGTCTAACTCGGGTTCAGCTTCTTGTTGCGGTTAGGGTTATGCTTAGGGTTGTTAGGAAAGAGTGAAGACGCAGAGTCCTGTTGAGTGTGGGGTTGCGTAAAGGCTCCCCCAGGGAGTTCAGGTGTACCCAAAGGCTTCCGCTGAGAGCACTTTTTGATGGCAGAAAGTGGCACCGTACGTGTTTTTTCGGGTCTAACTCGGGTTCAGCTTCTTGTTGCGGTTAGGGTTATGTTTAGGGTTGTTAGGAAAGAGTGAAGACGCAGAGTCCTGTTGAGTGTGGGGTTGCGTAAAGGCTCCCCCAGGGAGTTCAGGTGTACCCAAAGGCTTCCGCTGAGAGCACTTTTGGATGGCAGAAAGTGGCACCGTACGTGTTTTTTCGGGTCTAACTCGGGTTCAGCTTCTTGTTGCGGTTAGGGTTATGTTTAGGGTTGTTAGGAAAGAGTGAAGACGCAGAGTCCTGTTGAGTGTGGGGTTGCGTAAAGGCTCCCCCAGGGAGTTCAGGTGTTCCCAAAGGCTTCCGCTGAGAGCACTTTTTGATGGCAGAAAGTGGCACCGTACGTGTTTTTTCGGGTCTAACTCGGGTTCAGCTTCTTGTTGCGGTTAGGGTTATGTTTAGGGTTGTTTGGAAAGAGTGAAGACGCAGAGTCCTGTTGAGTGTGGGGTTGCGTAAAGGCTCCCCCAGGGAGTTCAGGTGTACCCTAAGGCTTCCGCTGAGAGCACTTTTTGATGGCAGAAAGTGGCACCGTACGTGTTTTTTCGGGTCTAACTCGGGTTCAGCTTCTTGTTGCGGTTAGGGTTATGTTTAGGGTTGTTAGGAAAGAGTGAAGACGCAGAGTCCTGTTGAGTGTGGGGTTGCGTAAAGGCTCCCCCAGGGAGTTCAGGTGTACCCAAAGGCTTCCGCTGAGAGCACTTTTTGATGGCAGAAAGTGGCACCGTACGTGTTTTTTCGGGTCTAACTCGGGTTCAGCTTCTTGTTGCGGTTAGGGTTATGTTTAGGGTTGTTAGGAAAGAGTGAAGACGCAGAGTCCTGTTGAGTGTGGGGTTGCGTAAAGGCTCCCCCAGGGAGTTCAGGTGTACCCAAAGGCTTCCGCTGAGAGCACTTTTGGATGGCATAAAGTGGCACCGTACGTGTTTTTTCGGGTCTAACTCGGGTTCAGCTTCTTGTTGCGGTTAGGGTTATGTTTAGGGTTGTTAGGAAAGAGTGAAGACGCAGAGTCCTGTTGAGTGTGGGGTTGCGTAAAGGCTCCCCCAGGGAGTTCAGGTGTACCCAAAGGCTTCCGCTGAGAGCACTTTTTGATGGCAGAAAGTGGCACCGTACGTGTTTTTTCGGGTCTAACTCGGGTTCAGCTTCTTGTTGCGGTTAGGGTTATGTTTAGGGTTGTTAGGAAAGAGTGAAGACGCAGAGTCCTGTTGAGTGTGGGGTTGCGTAAAGGCTCCCCCAGGGAGTTCAGGTGTACCCAAAGGCTTCCGCTGAGAGCACTTTTTGATGGCAGAAAGTGGCACCGTACGTGTTTTTCGGGTCTAACTCGGGTTCAGCTTCTTGTTGCGGTTAGGGTTATGTTTAGGGTTGTTAGGAAAGAGTGAAGACGCAGAGTCCTGTTGAGTGTGGGGTTGCGTAAAGGCTCCCCCAGGGAGTTCAGGTGTACCCAAAGGCTTCCGCTGAGAGCACTTTTTGATGGCAGAAAGTGGCACCGTACGTGTTTTTTCGGGTCTAACTCGGGTTGAGCTTCTTGTTGCGGTTAGGGTTATGTTTAGGGTTGTTAGGAAAGAGTGAAGACGCAGAGTCCTGTTGAGTGTGGGGTTGCGTAAAGGCTCCCCCAGGGAGTTCAGGTGTACCCAAAGGCTTCCGCTCAGAGCACCTTTTGATGGCAGAAAGTGGCACCGTACGTGTTTTTTCGGGTCTAACTCGGGTTCAGCTTCTTGTTGCGGTTAGGGTTATGTTTAGGGTTGTTAGGAAAGAGTGAAGACGCAGAGTCCTGTTGAGTGTGGGGTTGCGTAAAGGCTCCCCCAGGGAGTTCAGGTGTACCCAAAGGCTTCCGCTGAGAGCACTTTTTGATGGCAGAAAGTGGCACCGTACGTGTTTTTTCGGGTCTAACTCGCGTTCAGCTTCTTGTTGCGGTTAGGGTTATGTTTAGGGTTGTTAGGAAAGAGTGAAGACGCAGAGTCCTGTTGAGTGTGGGGTTGCGTAAAGGCTCCCCCAGGGAGTTCAGGTGTACCCAAAGGCTTCCGCTGAGAGCACTTTTTGATGGCAGAAAGTGGCACCGTACGTGTTTTTTCGGGTCTAACTCGGGTTCAGCTTCTTGTTGCGGTTAGGGTTATGTTTAGGGTTGTTAGGAAAGAGTGAAGACGCAGAGTCCTGTTGAGTGTGGGGTTGTGTAAAGGCTCCCCCAGGGAGTTCAGGTGTACCCAAAGGCTTCCGCTGAGAGCACTTTTTGATGGCAGAAAGTGGCACCGTACGTGTTTTTTCGGGTCTAACTCGGGTTCAGCTTCTTGTTGCGGTTAGGGTTATGTTTAGGGTTGTTAGGAAAGAGTGAAGACGCAGAGTCCTGTTGAGTGTGGGGTTGCGTAAAGGCTCCCCCAGGGAGTTCAGGTGTACCCAAAGGCTTCCGCTGAGAGCACTTTTTGATGGCAGAAAGTGGCACCGTACGTGTTTTTTCGGGTCTAACTCGCGTTCAGCTTCTTGTTGCGGTTAGGGTTATGTTTAGGGTTGTTAGGAAAGAGTGAAGACGCAGAGTCCTGTTGAGTGTGGGGTTGCGTAAAGGCTCCCCCAGGGAGTTCAGGTGTACCCAAAGGCTTCCGCTGAGAGCACTTTTTGATGGCAGAAAGTGGCACCGTACGTCTTTTTTCGGGTCTAACTCGGGTTCAGCTTCTTGTTGCGGTTAGGGTTATGTTTAGGGTTGTTAGGAAAGAGTGAAGACGCAGAGTCCTGTTGAGTGTGGGGTTGCGTAAAGGCTCCCCCAGGGAGTTCAGGTGTACCCAAAGGCTTCCGCTGAGAGCACTTTTTGATGGCAGAAAGTGGCACCGTACGTGTTTTTTCGGGTCTAACTCGGGTTGAGCTTCTTGTTGCGGTTAGGGTTATGTTTAGGGTTGTTAGGAAAGAGTGAAGACGCAGAGTCCTGTTGAGTGTGGGGTTGCGTAAAGGCTCCCCCAGGGAGTTCAGGTGTACCCAAAGGCTTCCGCTGAGAGCACTTTTTGATGGCAGAAAGTGGCACCGTACGTGTTTTTTCGGGTCTAACTCGGGTTCAGCTTCTTGTTGCGGTTAGGGTTATGTTTAGGGTTGTTAGGAAAGAGTGAAGACGCAGAGTCCTGTTGAGTGTGGGGTTGCGTAAAGGCTCCCCCAGGGAGTTCAGGTGTACCCAAAGGCTTCCGCTGAGAGCACTTTTGGATGGCAGAAAGTGGCACCGTACGTGTTTTTTCGGGTCTAACTCGGGTTCAGCTTCTTGTTCCGGTTAGGGTTATGTTTAGGGTTGTTAGGAAAGAGTGAAGACGCAGAGTCCTGTTGAGTGTGGGGTTGCGTAAAGGCTCCCCCAGGGAGTTCAGGTGTACCCAAAGGCTTCCGCTGAGAGCACTTTTTGATGGCAGAAAGTGGCACCGTACGTGTTTTTTCGGGTCTAACTCGGGTTCAGCTTCTTGTTGCGGTTAGGCTTATGTTTAGGGTTCTTTGAAAGAGTGAAGACGCAGAGTCCTGTTGAGTGTGGGGTTGCGTAAAGGCTCCCCCAGGGAGTTCAGGTGTACCCAAAGGCTTCCGCTGAGAGCACTTTTTGATGGCAGAAAGTGGCACCGTACGTGTTTTTTCGGGTCTAACTCGGGTTCAGCTTCTTGTTGCGGTTAGGGTTATGTTTAGGGTTGTTAGGAAAGAGTGAAGACGCAGAGTCCTGTTGAGTGTGGGGTTGCGTAAAGGCTCCCCCAGGGAGTTCAGGTGTACCCAAAGGCTTCCGCTGAGAGCACTTTTGGATGGCAGAAAGTGGCACCGTACGTGTTTTTTCGGGTCTAACTCGGGTTCAGCTTCTTGTTGCGGTTAGGGTTATGTTTAGGGTTGTTAGGAAAGAGTGAAGACGCAGAGTCCTGTTGAGTGTGGGGTTGCGTAAAGGCTCCCCCAGGGAGTTCAGGTGTACCCAAAGGCTTCCGCTGAGAGCACTTTTTGATGGCAGAAAGTGGCACCGTACGTGTTTTTTCGGGTCTAACTCGGGTTCAGCTTCTTGTTGCGGTTAGGGTTATGTTTAGGGTTGTTAGGAAAGAGTGAAGACGCAGAGTCCTGTTGAGTGTGGGGTTGCGTAAAGGCTCCCCCAGGGAGTTCAGGTGTACCCAAAGGCTTCCCCTGAGAGCACTTTTGGATGGCATAAAGTGGCACCGTACGTGTTTTTTCGGGTCTAACTCGGGTTGAGCTTCTTGTTGCGGTTAGGGTTCTGTTTAGGGTTGTTAGGAAAGAGTGAAGACGCAGAGTCCTGTTGAGTGTGGGGTTGCGTAAAGGCTCCCCCAGGGAGTTCAGGTGTACCCAAAGGCTTCCGCTGAGAGCACTTTTTGATGGCAGAAAGTGGCACCGTACGTGTTTTTTCGGGTCTAACTCGGGTTCAGCTTCTTGTTGCGGTTAGGGTTATGTTTAGGGTTGTTAGGAAAGAGTGAAGACGCAGAGTCCTGTTGAGTGTGGGGTTGCGTAAAGGCTCCCCCAGGGAGTTCAGGTGTACCCAAAGGCTTCCGCTGAGAGCACTTTTTGATGGCAGAAAGTGGCACCGTACGTGTTTTTTCGGGTCTAACTCGGGTTCAGCTTCTTGTTCCGGTTAGGGTTATGTTTAGGGTTGTTAGGAAAGAGTGAAGACGCAGAGTCCTGTTGAGTGTGGGGTTGCGTAAAGGCTCCCCCAGGGAGTTCAGGTGTACCCAAAGGCTTCCGCTGAGAGCACTTTTTGATGGCAGAAAGTGGCACCGTACGTGTTTTTTCGGGTCTAACTCGGGTTCATCTTCTTGTTGCGGTTAGGGTTATGTTTAGGGTTGTTAGGAAAGAGTGAAGACGCAGAGTCCTGTTGAGTGTGGGGTTGCGTAAAGGCTCCCCCAGGGAGTTCAGGTGTACCCAAAGGCTTCCGCTGAGAGCACTTTTTGATGGCAGAAAGTGGCACCGTACGTGTTTTTTCGGGTCTAACTCGGGTTCAGCTTCTTGTTGCGGTTAGGGTTATGTTTAGGGTTGTTAGGAAAGAGTGAAGACGCAGAGTCCTGTTGAGTGTGGGGTTGCGTAAAGGCTCCCCCAGGGAGTTCAGGTGTACCCAAAGGCTTCCACTGAGAGCACTTTTTGATGGCAGAAAGTGGCACCGTACGTGTTTTTTCGGGTCTAACTCGGGTTCAGCTTCTTGTTGCGGTTAGGGTTCTGTTTAGGGTTGTTAGGAAAGAGTGAAGACGCAGAGTCCTGTTGAGTGTGGGGTTGCGTAAAGGCTCCCCCAGGGAGTTCAGGTGTACCCAAAGGCTTCCGCTCAGAGCACTTTTTGATGGCAGAAAGTGGCACCGTACGTGTTTTTTCGGGTCTAACTCGGGTTCAGCTTCTTGTTGCGGTTAGGGTTATGTTTAGGGTTGTTAGGAAAGAGTGAAGACGCAGAGTCCTGTTGAGTGTGGGGTTGCGTAAAGGCTCCCCCAGGGAGTTCAGGTGTACCCAAAGGCTTCCGCTCAGAGCACTTTTTGATGGCAGAAAGTGGCACCGTACGTGTTTTTTCGGGTCTAACTCGGGTTCAGCTTCTTGTTGCGGTTAGGGTTATGTTTAGGGTTGTTAGGAAAGAGTGAAGACGCAGAGTCCTGTTGAGTGTGGGGTTGCGTAAAGGCTCCCCCAGGGAGTTCAGGTGTACCCAAAGGCTTCCGCTCAGAGCACTTTTTGATGGCAGAAAGTGGCACCGTACGTGTTTTTTCGGGTCTAACTCGGGTTCAGCTTCTTGTTGCGGTTAGGGTTATGTTTAGGGTTGTTAGGAAAGAGTGAAGACGCAGAGTCCTGTTGAGTGTGGGGTTGCGTAAAGGCTCCCCCAGGGAGTTCAGGTGTACCCAAAGGCTTCCGCTGAGAGCACTTTTTGATGGCAGAAAGTGGCACCGTACGTGTTTTTTCGGGTCTAACTCGGGTTCAGCTTCTTGTTGCGGTTAGGGTTATGTTTAGGGTTGTTAGGAAAGAGTGAAGACGCAGAGTCCTGTTGAGTGTGGGGTTGCGTAAAGGCTCCCCCAGGGAGTTCAGGTGTACCCAAAGGCTTCCGCTGAGAGCACTTTTTGATGGCAGAAAGTGGCACCGTACGTGTTTTTTCGGGTCTAACTCGGGTTCAGCTTCTTGTTGCGGTTAGGGTTATGTTTAGGGTTGTTAGGAAAGAGTGAAGACGCAGAGTCCTGTTGAGTGTGGGGTTGCGTAAAGGCTCCCCCAGGGAGTTCAGGTGTACCCAAAGGCTTCCGCTGAGAGCACTTTTTGATGGCAGAAAGTGGCACCGTACGTGTTTTTTCGGGTCTAACTCGGGTTCAGCTTCTTGTTGCGGTTAGGGTTATGTTTAGGGTTGTTAGGAAAGAGTGAAGACGCAGAGTCCTGTTGAGTGTGGGGTTGCGTAAAGGCTCCCCCAGGGAGTTCAGGTGTACCCAAAGGCTTCCGCTGAGAGCACTTTTTGATGGCAGAAAGTGGCACCGTACGTGTTTTTTCGGGTCTAACTCGCGTTCAGCTTCTTGTTGCGGTTAGGGTTATGTTTAGGGTTGTTAGGAAAGAGTGAAGACGCAGAGTCCTGTTGAGTGTGGGGTTGCGTAAAGGCTCCCCCAGGGAGTTCAGGTGTACCCAAAGGCTTCCGCTGAGAGCACTTTTTGATGGCAGAAAGTGGCACCGTACGTCTTTTTTCGGGTCTAACTCGGGTTCAGCTTCTTGTTCCGGTTAGGGTTATGTTTAGGGTTGTTAGGAAAGAGTGAAGACGCAGAGTCCTGTTGAGTGTGGGGTTGCGTAAAGGCTCCCCCAGGGAGTTCAGGTGTACCCAAAGGCTTCCGCTGAGAGCACTTTTGGATGGCAGAAAGTGGCACCGTACGTGTTTTTTCGGGTCTAACTCGGGTTCAGCTTCTTGTTGCGGTTAGGGTTATGTTTAGGGTTGTTAGGAAAGAATGAAGACATAGAGTCCTGTTGAGTGTGGGGTTGCATAAAGGTTCCCCCAGGGAGTTCAGGTGTACCCAAAGGCTTCTGCTGAGAGCACTTTTTGATGGCAGAAAGTGGCACCGTACGTGTTTTTTCGGGTCTAACTCGGGTTCAGCTTCTTGTTGCGGTTAGGGTTATGTTTAGGGTTGTTAGGAAAGAGTGAAGACGCAGAGTCCTGTTGAGTGTGGGGTTGCGTAAAGGCTCCCCCAGGGAGTTCAGGTGTACCCAAAGGCTTCCGCTGAGAGCACTTTTTGATGGCAGAAAGTGGCACCGTACGTGTTTTTTCGGGTCTAACTCGGGTTCAGCTTCTTGTTCCGGTTAGGCTTATGTTTAGGGTTGTTTGGAAAGAGTGAAGACGCAGAGTCCTGTTGAGTGTGGGGTTGCATAAAGGCTCCCCCAGGGAGTTCAGGTGTACCCAAAGGCTTCCGCTGAGAGCACTTTTTGATGGCAGAAAGTGGCACCGTACGTGTTTTTTCGGGTCTAACTCGGGTTCAGCTTCTTGTTGCGGTTAGGGTTATGTTTAGGGTTGTTAGGATAGAGTGAAGACGCAGAGTCCTGTTGAGTGTGGGGTTGCGTAAAGGCTCCCCCAGGGAGTTCAGGTGTACCCAAAGGCTTCCGCTGAGAGCACTTTTTGATGGCAGAAAGTGGCACCGTACGTGTTTTTTCGGGTCTAACTCGGGTTCAGCTTCTTGTTGCGGTTAGGGTTATGTTTAGGCTTGTTAGGAAAGAGTGAAGACGCAGAGTCCTGTTGAGTGTGGGGTTGCGTAAAGGCTCCCCCAGGGAGTTCAGGTGTACCCAAAGGCTTCCGCTGAGAGCACTTTTGGATGGCAGAAAGTGGCACCGTACGTGTTTTTTCGGGTCTAACTCGGGTTCAGCTTCTTGTTGCGGTTAGGGTTATGTTTAGGGTTGTTAGGAAAGAGTGAAGACGCAGAGTCCTGTTGAGTGTGGGGTTGCATAAAGGCTCCCCCAGGGAGTTCAGGTGTACCCAAAGGCTTCCGCTGAGAGCACTTCTGGATGGCAGAAAGTGGCACCGTACGTGTTTTTTCGGGTCTAACTCGGGTTCAGCTTCTTGTTGCGGTTAGGGTTATGTTTAGGGTTGTTAGGAAAGAGTGAAGACGCAGAGTCCTGTTGAGTGTGGGGTTGCGTAAAGGCTCCCCCAGGGAGTTCAGGTGTACCCAAAGGCTTCCGCTGAGAGCACTTTTTGATGGCAGAAAGTGGCACCGTACGTGTTTTTTCGGGTCTAACTCGGGTTCAGCTTCTTGTTGCGGTTAGGGTTATGTTTAGGGTTGTTAGGAAAGAGTGAAGACGCAGAGTCCTGTTGAGTGTGGGGTTGCGTAAAGGCTCCCCCAGGGAGTTCAGGTGTACCCAAAGGCTTCTGCTGAGAGCACTTTTTGATGGCAGAAAGTGGCACCGTACGTGTTTTTTCGGGTCTAACTCGGGTTCAGCTTCTTGTTGCGGTTAGGGTTATGTTTAGGGTTGTTAGGAAAGAGTGAAGACGCAGAGTCCTGTTGAGTGTGGGGTTGCGTAAAGGCTCCCCCAGGGAGTTCAGGTGTACCCAAAGGCTTCCGCTGAGAGCACTTTTTGATGGCAGAAAGTGGCACCGTACGTGTTTTTTCGGGTCTAACTCGGGTTCAGCTTCTTGTTGCGGTTAGGGTTATGTTTAGGGTTGTTAGGAAAGAGTGAAGACGCAGAGTCCTGTTGAGTGTGGGGTTGCGTAAAGGCTCCCCCAGGGAGTTCAGGTGTACCCAAAGGCTTCCGCTGAGAGCACTTTTTGATGGCAGAAAGTGGCACCGTACGTGTTTTTTCGGGTCTAACTCGGGTTCAGCTTCTTGTTGCGGTTAGGGTTATGTTTAGGGTTGTTAGGAAAGAGTGAAGACGCAGAGTCCTGTTGAGTGTGGGGTTGCGTAAAGGCTCCCCCAGGGAGTTCAGGTGTACCCCAAGGCTTCCGCTGAGATCACTTTTTGATGGCAGAAAGTGGCACCGTACGTGTTTTTTCGGGTCTAACTCGGGTTCAGCTTCTTGTTGCGGTTAGGGTTATGTTTAGGGTTGTTAGGAAAGAGTGAAGACGCAGAGTCCTGTTGAGTGTGGGGTTGCGTAAAGGCTCCCCCAGGGAGTTCAGGTGTACCCAAAGGCTTCCGCTGAGAGCACTTTTTGATGGCAGAAAGTGGCACCGTACGTGTTTTTTCGGGTCTAACTCGGGTTCAGCTTCTTGTTGCGGTTAGGGTTATGTTTAGGGTTGTTAGGAAAGAGTGAAGACGCAGAGTCCTGTTGAGTGTGGGGTTGCGTAAAGGCTCCCCCAGGGAGTTCAGGTGTACCCAAAGGCTTCCGCTGAGAGCACTTTTTGATGGCAGAAAGTGGCACCGTACGTGTTTTTTCGGGTCTAACTCGGGTTCAGCTTCTTGTTGCGGTTAGGGTTATGCTTAGGGTTGTTAGGAAAGAGTGAAGACGCAGAGTCCTGTTGAGTGTGGGGTTGCGTAAAGGCTCCCCCAGGGAGTTCAGGTGTACCCAAAGGCTTCCGCTGAGAGCACTTTTTGATGGCAGAAAGTGGCACCGTACGTGTTTTTTCGGGTCTAACTCGGGTTCAGCTTCTTGTTGCGGTTAGGGTTATGTTTAGGGTTGTTAGGAAAGAGTGAAGACGCAGAGTCCTGTTGAGTGTGGGGTTGCGTAAAGGCTCCCCCAGGGAGTTCAGGTGTACCCAAAGGCTTCCGCTGAGAGCACTTTTGGGTGGCAGAAAGTGGCACCGTACGTGTTTTTTCGGGTCTAACTCGGGTTCAGCTTCTTGTTGCGGTTAGGGTTATGTTTAGGGTTGTTAGGAAAGAGTGAAGACGCAGAGTCCTGTTGAGTGTGGGGTTGCGTAAAGGCTCCCCCAGGGAGTTCAGGTGTTCCCAAAGGCTTCCGCTGAGAGCACTTTTTGATGGCAGAAAGTGGCACCGTACGTGTTTTTTCGGGTCTAACTCGGGTTCAGCTTCTTGTTGCGGTTAGGGTTATGTTTAGGGTTGTTTGGAAAGAGTGAAGACGCAGAGTCCTGTTGAGTGTGGGGTTGCGTAAAGGCTCCCCCAGGGAGTTCAGGTGTACCCTAAGGCTTCCGCTGAGAGCACTTTTTGATGGCAGAAAGTGGCACCGTACGTGTTTTTTCGGGTCTAACTCGGGTTCAGCTTCTTGTTGCGGTTAGGGTTATGTTTAGGGTTGTTAGGAAAGAGTGAAGACGCAGAGTCCTGTTGAGTGTGGGGTTGCGTAAAGGCTCCCCCAGGGAGTTCAGGTGTACCCAAAGGCTTCCGCTGAGAGCACTTTTTGATGGCAGAAAGTGGCACCGTACGTGTTTTTTCGGGTCTAACTCAGGTTCAGCTTCTTGTTGCGGTTAGGGTTATGTTTAGGGTTGTTAGGAAAGAGTGAAGACGCAGAGTCCTGTTGAGTGTGGGGTTGCGTAAAGGCTCCCCCAGGGAGTTCAGGTGTACCCAAAGGCTTCCGCTGAGAGCACTTTTGGATGGCATAAAGTGGCACCGTACGTGTTTTTTCGGGTCTAACTCGGGTTCAGCTTCTTGTTGCGGTTAGGGTTATGTTTAGGGTTGTTAGGAAAGAGTGAAGACGCAGAGTCCTGTTGAGTGTGGGGTTGCGTAAAGGCTCCCCCAGGGAGTTCAGGTGTACCCAAAGGCTTCCGCTGAGAGCACTTTTTGATGGCAGAAAGTGGCACCGTACGTGTTTTTTCGGGTCTAACTCGGGTTCAGCTTCTTGTTGCGGTTAGGGTTATGTTTAGGGTTGTTAGGAAAGAGTGAAGACGCAGAGTCCTGTTGAGTGTGGGGTTGCGTAAAGGCTCCCCCAGGGAGTTCAGGTGTACCCAAAGGCTTCCGCTGAGAGCACTTTTTGATGGCAGAAAGTGGCACCGTACGTGTTTTTCGGGTCTAACTCGGGTTCAGCTTCTTGTTGCGGTTAGGGTTATGTTTAGGGTTGTTAGGAAAGAGTGAAGACGCAGAGTCCTGTTGAGTGTGGGGTTGCGTAAAGGCTCCCCCAGGGAGTTCAGGTGTACCCAAAGGCTTCCGCTGAGAGCACTTTTTGATGGCAGAAAGTGGCACCGTACGTGTTTTTTCGGGTCTAACTCGGGTTGAGCTTCTTGTTGCGGTTAGGGTTATGTTTAGGGTTGTTAGGAAAGAGTGAAGACGCAGAGTCCTGTTGAGTGTGGGGTTGCGTAAAGGCTCCCCCAGGGAGTTCAGGTGTACCCAAAGGCTTCCGCTCAGAGCACCTTTTGATGGCAGAAAGTGGCACCGTACGTGTTTTTTCGGGTCTAACTCGGGTTCAGCTTCTTGTTGCGGTTAGGGTTATGTTTAGGGTTGTTAGGAAAGAGTGAAGACGCAGAGTCCTGTTGAGTGTGGGGTTGCGTAAAGGCTCCCCCAGGGAGTTCAGGTGTACCCAAAGGCTTCCGCTGAGAGCACTTTTTGATGGCAGAAAGTGGCACCGTACGTGTTTTTTCGGGTCTAACTCGCGTTCAGCTTCTTGTTGCGGTTAGGGTTATGTTTAGGGTTGTTAGGAAAGAGTGAAGACGCAGAGTCCTGTTGAGTGTGGGGTTGCGTAAAGGCTCCCCCAGGGAGTTCAGGTGTACCCAAAGGCTTCCGCTCAGAGCACTTTTTGATGGCAGAAAGTGGCACCGTACGTGTTTTTTCGGGTCTAACTCGGGTTCAGCTTCTTGTTGCGGTTAGGGTTATGTTTAGGGTTGTTAGGAAAGAGTGAAGACGCAGAGTCCTGTTGAGTGTGGGGTTGTGTAAAGGCTCCCCCAGGGAGTTCAGGTGTACCCAAAGGCTTCCGCTGAGAGCACTTTTTGATGGCAGAAAGTGGCACCGTACGTGTTTTTTCGGGTCTAACTCGGGTTCAGCTTCTTGTTGCGGTTAGGGTTATGTTTAGGGTTGTTAGGAAAGAGTGAAGACGCAGAGTCCTGTTGAGTGTGGGGTTGCGTAAAGGCTCCCCCAGGGAGTTCAGGTGTACCCAAAGGCTTCCGCTGAGAGCACTTTTTGATGGCAGAAAGTGGCACCGTACGTGTTTTTTCGGGTCTAACTCGCGTTCAGCTTCTTGTTGCGGTTAGGGTTATGTTTAGGGTTGTTAGGAAAGAGTGAAGACGCAGAGTCCTGTTGAGTGTGGGGTTGCGTAAAGGCTCCCCCAGGGAGTTCAGGTGTACCCAAAGGCTTCCGCTGAGAGCACTTTTTGATGGCAGAAAGTGGCACCGTACGTCTTTTTTCGGGTCTAACTCGGGTTCAGCTTCTTTTTGCGGTTAGGGTTATGTTTAGGGTTGTTAGGAAAGAGTGAAGACGCAGAGTCCTGTTGAGTGTGGGGTTGCGTAAAGGCTCCCCCAGGGAGTTCAGGTGTACCCAAAGGCTTCCGCTGAGAGCACTTTTTGATGGCAGAAAGTGGCACCGTACGTGTTTTTTCGGGTCTAACTCGGGTTGAGCTTCTTGTTGCGGTTAGGGTTATGTTTAGGGTTGTTAGGAAAGAGTGAAGACGCAGAGTCCTGTTGAGTGTGGGGTTGCGTAAAGGCTCCCCCAGGGAGTTCAGGTGTACCCAAAGGCTTCCGCTGAGAGCACTTTTTGATGGCAGAAAGTGGCACCGTACGTGTTTTTTCGGGTCTAACTCGGGTTCAGCTTCTTGTTGCGGTTAGGGTTATGTTTAGGGTTGTTAGGAAAGAGTGAAGACGCAGAGTCCTGTTGAGTGTGGGGTTGCGTAAAGGCTCCCCCAGGGAGTTCAGGTGTACCCAAAGGCTTCCGCTGAGAGCACTTTTGGATGGCAGAAAGTGGCACCGTACGTGTTTTTTCGGGTCTAACTCGGGTTCAGCTTCTTGTTCCGGTTAGGGTTATGTTTAGGGTTGTTAGGAAAGAGTGAAGACGCAGAGTCCTGTTGAGTGTGGGGTTGCGTAAAGGCTCCCCCAGGGAGTTCAGGTGTACCCAAAGGCTTCCGCTGAGAGCACTTTTTGATGGCAGAAAGTGGCACCGTACGTGTTTTTTCGGGTCTAACTCGGGTTCAGCTTCTTGTTGCGGTTAGGCTTATGTTTAGGGTTCTTTGAAAGAGTGAAGACGCAGAGTCCTGTTGAGTGTGGGGTTGCGTAAAGGCTCCCCCAGGGAGTTCAGGTGTACCCAAAGGCTTCCGCTGAGAGCACTTTTTGATGGCAGAAAGTGGCACCGTACGTGTTTTTTCGGGTCTAACTCGGGTTCAGCTTCTTGTTGCGGTTAGGGTTATGTTTAGGGTTGTTAGGAAAGAGTGAAGACGCAGAGTCCTGTTGAGTGTGGGGTTGCGTAAAGGCTCCCCCAGGGAGTTCAGGTGTACCCAAAGGCTTCCGCTGAGAGCACTTTTTGATGGCAGAAAGTGGCACCGTACGTGTTTTTTCGGGTCTAACTCGGGTTCAGCTTCTTGTTGCGGTTAGGGTTATGTTTAGGGTTGTTAGGAAAGAGTGAAGACGCAGAGTCCTGTTGAGTGTGGGGTTGCGTAAAGGCTCCCCCAGGGAGTTCAGGTGTACCCAAAGGCTTCCGCTGAGAGCACTTTTGGATGGCAGAAAGTGGCACCGTACGTGTTTTTTCGGGTCTAACTCGGGTTCAGCTTCTTGTTGCGGTTAGGGTTATGTTTAGGGTTGTTAGGAAAGAGTGAAGACGCAGAGTCCTGTTGAGTGTGGGGTTGCGTAAAGGCTCCCCCAGGGAGTTCAGGTGTACCCAAAGGCTTCCGCTGAGAGCACTTTTTGATGGCAGAAAGTGGCACCGTACGTGTTTTTTCGGGTCTAACTCGGGTTCAGCTTCTTGTTGCGGTTAGGGTTATGTTTAGGGTTGTAAGGAAAGAGTGAAGACGCAGAGTCCTGTTGAGTGTGGGGTTGCGTAAAGGCTCCCCCAGGGAGTTCAGGTGTACCCAAAGGCTTCCGCTCAGAGCACTTTTTGATGGCAGAAAGTGGCACCGTACGTGTTTTTTCGGGTCTAACTCGGGTTCAGCTTCTTGTTGCGGTTAGGGTTATGTTTAGGGTTGTTAGGAAAGAGTGAAGACGCAGAGTCCTGTTGAGTGTGGGGTTGCGTAAAGGCTCCCCCAGGGAGTTCAGGTGTACCCAAAGGCTTCCGCTGAGAGCACTTTTTGATGGCAGAAAGTGGCACCGTACGTGTTTTTTCGGGTCTAACTCGGGTTCAGCTTCTTGTTGCGGTTAGGGTTATGTTTAGGGTTGTTAGGAAAGAGTGAAGACGCAGAGTCCTGTTGAGTGTGGGGTTGCGTAAAGGCTCCCCCAGGGAGTTCAGGTGTACCCAAAGGCTTCCCCTGAGAGCACTTTTGGATGGCATAAAGTGGCACCGTACGTGTTTTTTCGGGTCTAACTCGGGTTGAGCTTCTTGTTGCGGTTAGGGTTCTGTTTAGGGTTGTTAGGAAAGAGTGAAGACGCAGAGTCCTGTTGAGTGTGGGGTTGCGTAAAGGCTCCCCCAGGGAGTTCAGGTGTACCCAAAGGCTTCCGCTGAGAGCACTTTTTGATGGCAGAAAGTGGCACCGTACGTGTTTTTTCGGGTCTAACTCGGGTTCAGCTTCTTGTTGCGGTTAGGGTTATGTTTAGGGTTGTTAGGAAAGAGTGAAGACGCAGAGTCCTGTTGAGTGTGGGGTTGCGTAAAGGCTCCCCCAGGGAGTTCAGGTGTACCCAAAGGCTTCCGCTGAGAGCACTTTTTGATGGCAGAAAGTGGCACCGTACGTGTTTTTTCGGGTCTAACTCGGGTTCAGCTTCTTGTTCCGGTTAGGGTTATGTTTAGGGTTGTTAGGAAAGAGTGAAGACGCAGAGTCCTGTTGAGTGTGGGGTTGCGTAAAGGCTCCCCCAGGGAGTTCAGGTGTACCCAAAGGCTTCCGCTGAGAGCACTTTTTGATGGCAGAAAGTGGCACCGTACGTGTTTTTTCGGGTCTAACTCGGGTTCATCTTCTTGTTGCGGTTAGGGTTATGTTTAGGGTTGTTAGGAAAGAGTGAAGACGCAGAGTCCTGTTGAGTGTGGGGTTGCGTAAAGGCTCCCCCAGGGAGTTCAGGTGTACCCAAAGGCTTCCGCTGAGAGCACTTTTTGATGGCAGAAAGTGGCACCGTACGTGTTTTTTCGGGTCTAACTCGGGTTCAGCTTCTTGTTGCGGTTAGGGTTATGTTTAGGGTTGTTAGGAAAGAGTGAAGACGCAGAGTCCTGTTGAGTGTGGGGTTGCGTAAAGGCTCCCCCAGGGAGTTCAGGTGTACCCAAAGGCTTCCGCTGAGAGCACTTTTTGATGGCAGAAAGTGGCACCGTACGTGTTTTTTCGGGTCTAACTCGGGTTCAGCTTCTTGTTGCGGTTAGGGTTCTGTTTAGGGTTGTTAGGAAAGAGTGAAGACGCAGAGTCCTGTTGAGTGTGGGGTTGCGTAAAGGCTCCCCCAGGGAGTTCAGGTGTACCCAAAGGCTTCCGCTCAGAGCACTTTTTGATGGCAGAAAGTGGCACCGTACGTGTTTTTTCGGGTCTAACTCGGGTTCAGCTTCTTGTTGCGGTTAGGGTTATGTTTAGGGTTGTTAGGAAAGAGTGAAGACGCAGAGTCCTGTTGAGTGTGGGGTTGCGTAAAGGCTCCCCCAGGGAGTTCAGGTGTACCCAAAGGCTTCCGCTCAGAGCACTTTTTGATGGCAGAAAGTGGCACCGTACGTGTTTTTTCGGGTCTAACTCGGGTTCAGCTTCTTGTTGCGGTTAGGGTTATGTTTAGGGTTGTTAGGAAAGAGTGAAGACGCAGAGTCCTGTTGAGTGTGGGGTTGCGTAAAGGCTCCCCCAGGGAGTTCAGGTGTACCCAAAGGCTTCCGCTCAGAGCACTTTTTGATGGCAGAAAGTGGCACCGTACGTGTTTTTTCGGGTCTAACTCGGGTTCAGCTTCTTGTTGCGGTTAGGGTTATGTTTAGGGTTGTTAGGAAAGAGTGAAGACGCAGAGTCCTGTTGAGTGTGGGGTTGCGTAAAGGCTCCCCCAGGGAGTTCAGGTGTACCCAAAGGCTTCCGCTGAGAGCACTTTTTGATGGCAGAAAGTGGCACCGTACGTGTTTTTTCGGGTCTAACTCGGGTTCAGCTTCTTGTTGCGGTTAGGGTTATGTTTAGGGTTGTTAGGAAAGAGTGAAGACGCAGAGTCCTGTTGAGTGTGGGGTTGCGTAAAGGCTCCCCCAGGGAGTTCAGGTGTACCCAAAGGCTTCCGCTGAGAGCACTTTTTGATGGCAGAAAGTGGCACCGTACGTGTTTTTTCGGGTCTAACTCGGGTTCAGCTTCTTGTTGCGGTTAGGGTTATGTTTAGGGTTGTTAGGAAAGAGTGAAGACGCAGAGTCCTGTTGAGTGTGGGGTTGCGTAAAGGCTCCCCCAGGGAGTTCAGGTGTACCCAAAGGCTTCCGCTGAGAGCACTTTTTGATGGCAGAAAGTGGCACCGTACGTGTTTTTTCGGGTCTAACTCGGGTTCAGCTTCTTGTTGCGGTTAGGGTTATGTTTAGGGTTGTTAGGAAAGAGTGAAGACGCAGAGTCCTGTTGAGTGTGGGGTTGCGTAAAGGCTCCCCCAGGGAGTTCAGGTGTACCCAAAGGCTTCCGCTGAGAGCACTTTTTGATGGCAGAAAGTGGCACCGTACGTGTTTTTTCGGGTCTAACTCGCGTTCAGCTTCTTGTTGCGGTTAGGGTTATGTTTAGGGTTGTTAGGAAAGAGTGAAGACGCAGAGTCCTGTTGAGTGTGGGGTTGCGTAAAGGCTCCCCCAGGGAGTTCAGGTGTACCCAAAGGCTTCCGCTGAGAGCACTTTTTGATGGCAGAAAGTGGCACCGTACGTCTTTTTTCGGGTCTAACTCGGGTTCAGCTTCTTGTTGCGGTTAGGGTTATGTTTAGGGTTGTTAGGAAAGAGTGAAGACGCAGAGTCCTGTTGAGTGTGGGGTTGCGTAAAGGCTCCCCCAGGGAGTTCAGGTGTACCCAAAGGCTTCCGCTGAGAGCACTTTTTGATGGCAGAAAGTGGCACCGTACGTGTTTTTTCGGGTCTAACTCGGGTTCAGCTTCTTGTTGCGGTTAGGGTTATGTTTAGGGTTGTTAGGAAAGAATGAAGACATAGAGTCCTGTTGAGTGTGGGGTTGCATAAAGGTTCCCCCAGGGAGTTCAGGTGTACCCAAAGGCTTCTGCTGAGAGCACTTTTTGATGGCAGAAAGTGGCACCGTACGTGTTTTTTCGGGTCTAACTCGGGTTCAGCTTCTTGTTGCGGTTAGGGTTATGTTTAGGGTTGTTAGGAAAGAGTGAAGACGCAGAGTCCTGTTGAGTGTGGGGTTGCGTAAAGGCTCCCCCAGGGAGTTCAGGTGTACCCAAAGGCTTCCGCTGAGAGCACTTTTTGATGGCAGAAAGTGGCACCGTACGTGTTTTTTCGGGTCTAACTCGGGTTCAGCTTCTTGTTCCGGTTAGGCTTATGTTTAGGGTTGTTTGGAAAGAGTGAAGACGCAGAGTCCTGTTGAGTGTGGGGTTGCATAAAGGCTCCCCCAGGGAGTTCAGGTGTACCCAAAGGCTTCCGCTGAGAGCACTTTTTGATGGCAGAAAGTGGCACCGTACGTGTTTTTTCGGGTCTAACTCGGGTTCAGCTTCTTGTTGCGGTTAGGGTTATGTTTAGGGTTGTTAGGAAAGAGTGAAGACGCAGAGTCCTGTTGAGTGTGGGGTTGCGTAAAGGCTCCCCCAGGGAGTTCAGGTGTACCCAAAGGCTTCCGCTGAGAGCACTTTTTGATGGCAGAAAGTGGCACCGTACGTGTTTTTTCGGGTCTAACTCGGGTTCAGCTTCTTGTTGCGGTTAGGGTTATGTTTAGGGTTGTTAGGAAAGAGTGAAGACGCAGAGTCCTGTTGAGTGTGGGGTTGCGTAAAGGCTCCCCCAGGGAGTTCAGGTGTACCCAAAGGCTTCCGCTGAGAGCACTTTTGGATGGCAGAAAGTGGCACCGTACGTGTTTTTTCGGGTCTAACTCGGGTTCAGCTTCTTGTTGCGGTTAGGGTTATGTTTAGGGTTGTTAGGAAAGAGTGAAGACGCAGAGTCCTGTTGAGTGTGGGGTTGCATAAAGGCTCCCCCAGGGAGTTCAGGTGTACCCAAAGGCTTCCGCTGAGAGCACTTCTGGATGGCAGAAAGTGGCACCGTACGTGTTTTTTCGGGTCTAACTCGGGTTCAGCTTCTTGTTGCGGTTAGGGTTATGTTTAGGGTTGTTAGGAAAGAGTGAAGACGCAGAGTCCTGTTGAGTGTGGGGTTGCGTAAAGGCTCCCCCAGGGAGTTCAGGTGTACCCAAAGGCTTCCGCTGAGAGCACTTTTTGATGGCAGAAAGTGGCACCGTACGTGTTTTTTCGGGTCTAACTCGGGTTCAGCTTCTTGTTGCGGTTAGGGTTATGTTTAGGGTTGTTAGGAAAGAGTGAAGACGCAGAGTCCTGTTGAGTGTGGGGTTGCGTAAAGGCTCCCCCAGGGAGTTCAGGTGTACCCAAAGGCTTCTGCTGAGAGCACTTTTTGATGGCAGAAAGTGGCACCGTACGTGTTTTTTCGGGTCTAACTCGGGTTCAGCTTCTTGTTGCGGTTAGGGTTATGTTTAGGGTTGTTAGGAAAGAGTGAAGACGCAGAGTCCTGTTGAGTGTGGGGTTGCGTAAAGGCTCCCCCAGGGAGTTCAGGTGTACCCAAAGGCTTCCGCTGAGAGCACTTTTTGATGGCAGAAAGTGGCACCGTACGTGTTTTTTCGGGTCTAACTCGGGTTCAGCTTCTTGTTGCGGTTAGGGTTATGTTTAGGGTTGTTAGGAAAGAGTGAAGACGCAGAGTCCTGTTGAGTGTGGGGTTGCGTAAAGGCTCCCCCAGGGAGTTCAGGTGTACCCAAAGGCTTCCGCTGAGAGCACTTTTTGATGGCAGAAAGTGGCACCGTACGTGTTTTTTCGGGTCTAACTCGGGTTCAGCTTCTTGTTGTGGTTAGGGTTATGTTTAGGGTTGTTAGGAAAGAATGAAGACACAGAGTCCTGTTGAGTGTGGGGTTGCGTAAAGGCTCCCCCAGGGAGTTCAGGTGTACCCAAAGGCTTCTGCTGAGAGCACTTTTTGATGGCAGAAAGTGGCACCGTACGTGTTTTTTCGGGTCTAACTCGGGTTCAGCTTCTTGTTGCGGTTAGGGTTATGTTTAGGGTTGTTAGGAAACAGTGAAGACGCAGAGTCCTGTTGAGTGTGGGGTTGCGTAAAGGCTCCCCCAGGGAGTTCAGGTGTACCCAAAGGCTTCCGCTGAGAGCACTTTTTGATGGCAGAAAGTGGCACCGTACGTGTTTTTTCGGGTCTAACTCGGGTTCAGCTTCTTGTTCCGGTTAGGCTTATGTTTAGGGTTGTTTGGAAAGAGTGAAGACGCAGAGTCCTGTTGAGTGTGGGGTTGCATAAAGGCTCCCCCAGGGAGTTCAGGTGTACCCAAAGGCTTCCGCTGAGAGCACTTTTTGATGGCAGAAAGTGGCACCGTACGTGTTTTTTCGGGTCTAACTCGGGTTCAGCTTCTTGTTGCGGTTAGGGTTATGTTTAGGGTTGTTAGGAAAGAGTGAAGACGCAGAGTCCTGTTGAGTGTGGGGTTGCGTAAAGGCTCCCCCAGGGAGTTCAGGTGTACCCAAAGGCTTCCGCTGAGAGCACTTTTTGATGGCAGAAAGTGGCACCGTACGTGTTTTTCCGGGTCTAACTCGGGTTCAGCTTCTTGTTGCGGTTAGGGTTATGTTTAGGGTTGTTAGGAAAGAGTGAAGACGCAGAGTCCTGTTGAGTGTGGGGTTGCGTAAAGGCTCCCCCAGGGAGTTCAGGTGTACCCAAAGGCTTCCGCTGAGAGCACTTCTGGATGGCAGAAAGTGGCACCGTACGTGTTTTTTCGGGTCTAACTCGGGTTCAGCTTCTTGTTGCGGTTAGGGTTATGTTTAGGGTTGTTAGGAAAGAGTGAAGACGCAGAGTCCTGTTGAGTGTGGGGTTGCGTAAAGGCTCCCCCAGGGAGTTCAGGTGTACCCAAAGGCTTCTGCTGAGAGCACTTTTTGATGGCAGAAAGTGGCACCGTACGTGTTTTTTCGGGTCTAACTCGGGTTCAGCTTCTTGTTCCGGTTAGGGTTATGTTTAGGGTTGTTAGGAAAGAGTGAAGACGCAGAGTCCTGTTGAGTGTGGGGTTGCGTAAAGGCTCCCCCAGGGAGTTCAGGTGTACCCAAAGGCTTCCGCTGAGAGCACTTTTTGATGGCAGAAAGTGGCACCGTACGTGTTTTTTCGGGTCTAACTCGGGTTCACCTTCTTGTTGCGGTTAGGGTTATGTTTAGGGTTGTTAGGAAAGAGTGAAGACGCAGAGTCCTGTTGAGTGTGGGGTTGCGTAAAGGCTCCCCCAGGGAGTTCAGGTGTACCCAAAGGCTTCCGCTGAGAGCACTTTTTGATGGCAGAAAGTGGCACCGTACATGTTTTTTCGGGTCTAACTCGGGTTCAGCTTCTTGTTCCGGTTAGGGTTATGTTTAGGGTTGTTAGGAAAGAGTGAAGACGCAGAGTCCTGTTGAGTGTGGGGTTGCGTAAAGGCTCCCCCAGGGAGTTCAGGTGTACCCAAAGGCTTCCGCTGAGAGCACTTTTTGATGGCAGAAAGTGGCACCGTACGTGTTTTTTCGGGTCTAACTCGGGTTCAGCTTCTTGTTGCGGTTAGGGTTATGTTTAGGGTTGTTAGGAAAGAGTGAAGACGCAGAGTCCTGTTGAGTGTGGGGTTGCGTAAAGGCTCCCCCAGGGAGTTCAGGTGTACCCAAAGGCTTCCGCTGAGAGCACTTTTTGATGGCAGAAAGTGGCACCGTACGTGTTTTTCCGGGTCTAACTCGGGTTCAGCTTCTTGTTGCGGTTAGGGTTATGTTTAGGGTTGTTAGGAAAGAGTGAAGACGCAGAGTCCTGTTGAGTGTGGGGTTGCGTAAAGGCTCCCCCAGGGAGTTCAGGTGTACCCAAAGGCTTCCGCTGAGAGCACTTCTGGATGGCAGAAAGTGGCACCGTACGTGTTTTTTCGGGTCTAACTCGGGTTCAGCTTCTTGTTGCGGTTAGGGTTATGTTTAGGGTTGTTAGGAAAGAGTGAAGACGCAGAGTCCTGTTGAGTGTGGGGTTGCGTAAAGGCTCCCCCAGGGAGTTCAGGTGTACCCAAAGGCTTCTGCTGAGAGCACTTTTTGATGGCAGAAAGTGGCACCGTACGTGTTTTTTCGGGTCTAACTCGGGTTCAGCTTCTTGTTCCGGTTAGGGTTATGTTTAGGGTTGTTAGGAAAGAGTGAAGACGCAGAGTCCTGTTGAGTGTGGGGTTGCGTAAAGGCTCCCCCAGGGAGTTCAGGTGTACCCAAAGGCTTCCGCTGAGAGCACTTTTTGATGGCAGAAAGTGGCACCGTACGTGTTTTTTCGGGTCTAACTCGGGTTCACCTTCTTGTTGCGGTTAGGGTTATGTTTAGGGTTGTTAGGAAAGAGTGAAGACGCAGAGTCCTGTTGAGTGTGGGGTTGCGTAAAGGCTCCCCCAGGGAGTTCAGGTGTACCCAAAGGCTTCCGCTGAGAGCACTTTTTGATGGCAGAAAGTGGCACCGTACATGTTTTTTCGGGTCTAACTCGGGTTCAGCTTCTTGTTGCGGTTAGGGTTATGTTTAGGGTTGTTAGGAAAGAGTGAAGACGCAGAGTCCTGTTGAGTGTGGGGTTGCGTAAAGGCTCCCCCAGGGAGTTCAGGTGTACCCAAAGGCTTCCGCTGAGAGCACTTTTTGATGGCAGAAAGTGGCACCGTACGTGTTTTTTCGGGTCTAACTCGGGTTCAGCTTCTTGTTGCGGTTAGGGTTATGTTTAGGGTTGTTAGGAAAGAGTGAAGACGCAGAGTCCTGTTGAGTGTGGGGTTGCGTAAAGGCTCCCCCAGGGAGTTCAGGTGTACCCAAAGGCTTCCGCTGAGAGCACTTTTTGATGGCAGAAAGTGGCACCGTACGTGTTTTTTCGGGTCTAACTCGGGTTCAGCTTCTTGTTGCGGTTAGGGTTATGTTTAGGGTTGTTAGGAAAGAGTGAAGACGCAGAGTCCTGTTGAGTGTGGGGTTGCGTAAAGGCTCCCCCAGGGAGTTCAGGTGTACCCAAAGGCTTCCGCTGAGAGCACTTTTTGATGGCAGAAAGTGGCACCGTACGTGTTTTTTCGGGTCTAACTCGGGTTCAGCTTCTTGTTGCGGTTAGGGTTATGTTTAGGGTTGTTAGGAAAGAGTGAAGACGCAGAGTCCTGTTGAGTGTGGGGTTGCGTAAAGGCTCCCCCAGGGAGTTCAGGTGTACCCAAAGGCTTCCGCTGAGAGCACTTTTTGATGGCAGAAAGTGGCACCGTACGTGTTTTTTCGGGTCTAACTCGGGTTCAGCTTCTTGTTGCGGTTAGGGTTATGTTTAGGGTTGTTAGGAAAGAGTGAAGACGCAGAGTCCTGTTGAGTGTGGGGTTGCGTAAAGGCTCCCCCAGGGAGTTCAGGTGTACCCAAAGGCTTCCGCTGAGAGCACTTTTGGATGGCAGAAAGTGGCACCGTACGTGTTTTTTCGGGTCTAACTCGGGTTCAGCTTCTTGTTGCGGTTAGGGTTATGTTTAGGGTTGTTAGGAAAGAGTGAAGACGCAGAGTCCTGTTGAGTGTGGGGTTGCGTAAAGGCTCCCCCAGGGAGTTCAGGTGTACCCAAAGGCTTCCGCTGAGAGCACTTTTTGATGGCAGAAAGTGGCACCGTACGTGTTTTTTCGGGTCTAACTCGGGTTCAGCTTCTTGTTGCGGTTAGGGTTATGTTTAGGGTTGTTAGGAAAGAGTGAAGACGCAGAGTCCTGTTGAGTGTGGGGTTGCGTAAAGGCTCCCCCAGGGAGTTCAGGTGTACCCAAAGGCTTCCGCTGAGAGCACTTTTTGATGGCAGAAAGTGGCACCGTACGTGTTTTTTCGGGTCTAACTCGGGTTCAGCTTCTTGTTGCGGTTAGGGTTATGTTTAGGGTTGTTAGGAAAGAGTGAAGACGCAGAGTCCTGTTGAGTGTGGGGTTGCGTAAAGGCTCCCCCAGGGAGTTCAGGTGTACCCAAAGGCTTCCGCTGAGAGCACTTTTTGATGGCAGAAAGTGGCACCGTACGTGTTTTTTCGGGTCTAACTCGGGTTCAGCTTCTTGTTGCGGTTAGGGTTATGTTTAGGGTTGTTAGGAAAGAGTGAAGACGCAGAGTCCTGTTGAGTGTGGGGTTGCGTAAAGGCTCCCCCAGGGAGTTCAGGTGTACCCAAAGGCTTCCGCTGAGAGCACTTTTTGATGGCAGAAAGTGGCACCGTACGTGTTTTTTCGGGTCTAACTCGGGTTCAGCTTCTTGTTGCGGTTAGGGTTATGTTTAGGGTTGTTAGGAAAGAGTGAAGACGCAGAGTCCTGTTGAGTGTGGGGTTGCGTAAAGGCTCCCCCAGGGAGTTCAGGTGTACCCAAAGGCTTCCGCTGAGAGCACTTTTTGATGGCAGAAAGTGGCACCGTACGTGTTTTTTCGGGTCTAACTCGGGTTCAGCTTCTTGTTGCGGTTAGGGTTATGTTTAGGGTTGTTAGGAAAGAGTGAAGACGCAGAGTCCTGTTGAGTGTGGGGTTGCGTAAAGGCTCCCCCAGGGAGTTCAGGTGTACCCAAAGGCTTCCGCTGAGAGCACTTTTTGATGGCAGAAAGTGGCACCGTACGTGTTTTTTCGGGTCTAACTCGGGTTCAGCTTCTTGTTGCGGTTAGGGTTATGTTTAGGGTTGTTAGGAAAGAGTGAAGACGCAGAGTCCTGTTGAGTGTGGGGTTGCGTAAAGGCTCCCCCAGGGAGTTCAGGTGTACCCAAAGGCTTCCGCTGAGAGCACTTTTTGATGGCAGAAAGTGGCACCGTACGTGTTTTTTCGGGTCTAACTCGGGTTCAGCTTCTTGTTGCGGTTAGGGTTATGTTTAGGGTTGTTAGGAAAGAGTGAAGACGCAGAGTCCTGTTGAGTGTGGGGTTGCGTAAAGGCTCCCCCAGGGAGTTCAGGTGTACCCAAAGGCTTCCGCTGAGAGCACTTTTTGATGGCAGAAAGTGGCACCGTACGTGTTTTTTCGGGTCTAACTCGGGTTCAGCTTCTTGTTGCGGTTAGGGTTATGTTTAGGGTTGTTAGGAAAGAGTGAAGACGCAGAGTCCTGTTGAGTGTGGGGTTGCGTAAAGGCTCCCCCAGGGAGTTCAGGTGTACCCAAAGGCTTCCGCTGAGAGCACTTTTTGATGGCAGAAAGTGGCACCGTACGTGTTTTTTCGGGTCTAACTCGGGTTCAGCTTCTTGTTGCGGTTAGGGTTATGTTTAGGGTTGTTAGGAAAGAGTGAAGACGCAGAGTCCTGTTGAGTGTGGGGTTGCGTAAAGGCTCCCCCAGGGAGTTCAGGTGTACCCAAAGGCTTCCGCTGAGAGCACTTTTTGATGGCAGAAAGTGGCACCGTACGTGTTTTTTCGGGTCTAACTCGGGTTCAGCTTCTTGTTGCGGTTAGGGTTATGTTTAGGGTTGTTAGGAAAGAGTGAAGACGCAGAGTCCTGTTGAGTGTGGGGTTGCGTAAAGGCTCCCCCAGGGAGTTCAGGTGTACCCAAAGGCTTCCGCTGAGAGCACTTTTTGATGGCAGAAAGTGGCACCGTACGTGTTTTTTCGGGTCTAACTCGGGTTCAGCTTCTTGTTGCGGTTAGGGTTATGTTTAGGGTTGTTAGGAAAGAGTGAAGACGCAGAGTCCTGTTGAGTGTGGGGTTGCGTAAAGGCTCCCCCAGGGAGTTCAGGTGTACCCAAAGGCTTCCGCTGAGAGCACTTTTTGATGGCAGAAAGTGGCACCGTACGTGTTTTTTCGGGTCTAACTCGGGTTCAGCTTCTTGTTGCGGTTAGGGTTATGTTTAGGGTTGTTAGGAAAGAGTGAAGACGCAGAGTCCTGTTGAGTGTGGGGTTGCGTAAAGGCTCCCCCAGGGAGTTCAGGTGTACCCAAAGGCTTCCGCTGAGAGCACTTTTTGATGGCAGAAAGTGGCACCGTACGTGTTTTTTCGGGTCTAACTCGGGTTCAGCTTCTTGTTGCGGTTAGGGTTATGTTTAGGGTTGTTAGGAAAGAGTGAAGACGCAGAGTCCTGTTGAGTGTGGGGTTGCGTAAAGGCTCCCCCAGGGAGTTCAGGTGTACCCAAAGGCTTCCGCTGAGAGCACTTTTGATGGCAGAAAGTGGCACCGTACGTGTTTTTTCGGGTCTAACTCGGGTTGAGCTTCTTGTTGCGGTTAGGGTTATGTTTAGGGTTGTTAGGAAAGAGTGAAGACGCAGAGTCCTGTTGAGTGTGGGGTTGCGTAAAGGCTCCCCCAGGGAGTTCAGGTGTACCCAAAGGCTTCCGCTGAGAGCACTTTTTGATGGCAGAAAGTGGCACCGTACGTGTTTTTTCGGGTCTAACTCGGGTTGAGCTTCTTGTTGCGGTTAGGGTTATGTTTAGGGTTGTTAGGAAAGAGTGAAGACGCAGAGTCCTGTTGAGTGTGGGGTTGCGTAAAGGCTCCCCCAGGGAGTTCAGGTGTACCCAAAGGCTTCCGCTGAGAGCACTTTTTGATGGCAGAAAGTGGCACCGTACGTGTTTTTTCGGGTCTAACTCGGGTTCAGCTTCTTGTTGCGGTTAGGGTTATGTTTAGGGTTGTTAGGAAAGAGTGAAGACGCAGAGTCCTGTTGAGTGTGGGGTTGCGTAAAGGCTCCCCCAGGGAGTTCAGGTGTACCCAAAGGCTTCCGCTGAGAGCACTTTTTGATGGCAGAAAGTGGCACCGTACGTGTTTTTTCGGGTCTAACTCGGGTTCAGCTTCTTGTTGCGGTTAGGGTTATGTTTAGGGTTGTTAGGAAAGAGTGAAGACGCAGAGTCCTGTTGAGTGTGGGGTTGCGTAAAGGCTCCCCCAGGGAGTTCAGGTGTACCCAAAGGCTTCCGCTGAGAGCACTTTTTGATGGCAGAAAGTGGCACCGTACGTGTTTTTTCGGGTCTAACTCGGGTTCAGCTTCTTGTTGCGGTTAGGGTTATGTTTAGGGTTGTTAGGAAAGAGTGAAGACGCAGAGTCCTGTTGAGTGTGGGGTTGCGTAAAGGCTCCCCCAGGGAGTTCAGGTGTACCCAAAGGCTTCCGCTGAGAGCACTTTTTGATGGCAGAAAGTGGCACCGTACGTGTTTTTTCGGGTCTAACTCGGGTTCAGCTTCTTGTTGCGGTTAGGGTTATGTTTAGGGTTGTTAGGAAAGAGTGAAGACGCAGAGTCCTGTTGAGTGTGGGGTTGCGTAAAGGCTCCCCCAGGGAGTTCAGGTGTACCCAAAGGCTTCCGCTGAGAGCACTTTTTGATGGCAGAAAGTGGCACCGTACGTGTTTTTTCGGGTCTAACTCGGGTTCAGCTTCTTGTTGCGGTTAGGGTTATGTTTAGGGTTGTTAGGAAAGAGTGAAGACGCAGAGTCCTGTTGAGTGTGGGGTTGCGTAAAGGCTCCCCCAGGGAGTTCAGGTGTACCCAAAGGCTTCCGCTGAGAGCACTTTTTGATGGCAGAAAGTGGCACCGTACGTGTTTTTTCGGGTCTAACTCGGGTTCAGCTTCTTGTTGCGGTTAGGGTTATGTTTAGGGTTGTTAGGAAAGAGTGAAGACGCAGAGTCCTGTTGAGTGTGGGGTTGCGTAAAGGCTCCCCCAGGGAGTTCAGGTGTACCCAAAGGCTTCCGCTGAGAGCACTTTTGGATGGCAGAAAGTGGCACCGTACGTGTTTTTTCGGGTCTAACTCGGGTTCAGCTTCTTGTTGCGGTTAGGGTTATGTTTAGGGTTGTTAGGAAAGAGTGAAGACGCAGAGTCCTGTTGAGTGTGGGGTTGCGTAAAGGCTCCCCCAGGGAGTTCAGGTGTACCCAAAGGCTTCCGCTGAGAGCACTTTTGGATGGCAGAAAGTGGCACCGTACGTGTTTTTTCGGGTCTAACTCGGGTTCAGCTTCTTGTTGCGGTTAGGGTTATGTTTAGGGTTGTTAGGAAAGAGTGAAGACGCAGAGTCCTGTTGAGTGTGGGGTTGCGTAAAGGCTCCCCCAGGGAGTTCAGGTGTACCCAAAGGCTTCCGCTGAGAGCACTTTTGGATGGCAGAAAGTGGCACCGTACGTGTTTTTTCGGGTCTAACTCGGGTTCAGCTTCTTGTTGCGGTTAGGGTTATGTTTAGGGTTGTTAGGAAAGAGTGAAGACGCAGAGTCCTGTTGAGTGTGGGGTTGCGTAAAGGCTCCCCCAGGGAGTTCAGGTGTACCCAAAGGCTTCCGCTGAGAGCACTTTTGGATGGCAGAAAGTGGCACCGTACGTGTTTTTTCGGGTCTAACTCGGGTTCAGCTTCTTGTTGCGGTTAGGGTTATGTTTAGGGTTGTTAGGAAAGAGTGAAGACGCAGAGTCCTGTTGAGTGTGGGGTTGCGTAAAGGCTCCCCCAGGGAGTTCAGGTGTACCCAAAGGCTTCCGCTGAGAGCACTTTTGGATGGCAGAAAGTGGCACCGTACGTGTTTTTTCGGGTCTAACTCGGGTTCAGCTTCTTGTTGCGGTTAGGGTTATGTTTAGGGTTGTTAGGAAAGAGTGAAGACGCAGAGTCCTGTTGAGTGTGGGGTTGCGTAAAGGCTCCCCCAGGGAGTTCAGGTGTACCCAAAGGCTTCCGCTGAGAGCACTTTTTGATGGCAGAAAGTGGCACCGTACGTGTTTTTTCGGGTCTAACTCGGGTTCAGCTTCTTGTTGCGGTTAGGGTTATGTTTAGGGTTGTTAGGAAAGAGTGAAGACGCAGAGTCCTGTTGAGTGTGGGGTTGCGTAAAGGCTCCCCCAGGGAGTTCAGGTGTACCCAAAGGCTTCCGCTGAGAGCACTTTTGGATGGCAGAAAGTGGCACCGTACGTGTTTTTTCGGGTCTAACTCGGGTTCAGCTTCTTGTTGCGGTTAGGGTTATGTTTAGGGTTGTTAGGAAAGAGTGAAGACGCAGAGTCCTGTTGAGTGTGGGGTTGCGTAAAGGCTCCCCCAGGGAGTTCAGGTGTACCCAAAGGCTTCCGCTGAGAGCACTTTTTGATGGCAGAAAGTGGCACCGTACGTGTTTTTTCGGGTCTAACTCGGGTTCAGCTTCTTGTTGCGGTTAGGGTTATGTTTAGGGTTGTTAGGAAAGAGTGAAGACGCAGAGTCCTGTTGAGTGTGGGGTTGCGTAAAGGCTCCCCCAGGGAGTTCAGGTGTACCCAAAGGCTTCCGCTGAGAGCACTTTTGGATGGCAGAAAGTGGCACCGTACGTGTTTTTTCGGGTCTAACTCGGGTTCAGCTTCTTGTTGCGGTTAGGGTTATGTTTAGGGTTGTTAGGAAAGAGTGAAGACGCAGAGTCCTGTTGAGTGTGGGGTTGCGTAAAGGCTCCCCCAGGGAGTTCAGGTGTACCCAAAGGCTTCCGCTGAGAGCACTTTTTGATGGCAGAAAGTGGCACCGTACGTGTTTTTTCGGGTCTAACTCGGGTTGAGCTTCTTGTTGCGGTTAGGGTTATGTTTAGGGTTGTTAGGAAAGAGTGAAGACGCAGAGTCCTGTTGAGTGTGGGGTTGTGTAAAGGCTCCCCCAGGGAGTTCAGGTGTACCCAAAGGCTTCCGCTGAGAGCAC